>NC_081181.1:142735402-142795563 GCF_029867415.1 Vicia villosa | reverse complement strand
AAGTTAGTACCAACAATGTTTAATAGTCAATCACAGTATTACATTAAACAAGGGTTGAGTATGACTCATATTTATAAGATTATTATGGATTATTGGGTATAACTCTTGAGTGGTTAAATAGGTCGGTCCGACTCAGTCTGCTTCGGCCTGATAGGCCAATATGTTTAAATGGGTGGGTCGAACCCGATTGTTTAATGGACTACATAATAAGTCCGACCCATTTTTCAAAGGCCCATACAATCCGTTGGGTCAACCCGACCCGTATTTCAATATTATAATTTTAATTTTATGAAAGGGATGTAATAGATAAAAGCTACATAAAGAGTCAATATAAACTTAGATAAGTGATGTTTAATATATATATATATATATATATATATATATATATATATATATATATATATATATATATATATATATATATATATATATATATATATATATATATATATATATATATATATATATGAGAAATGCTAGCAACACTCTCTTTTGAACACTCTCTCAAACACTCACTTTCTTATTGGTTGAAACATGTGTGGGTCCTACTATTTTATGTGGGACCTATTTTCAAAATGAGGGGCCACACATGTTTCAACCAATAAGAAAGTGAGTGCTTGAGAGAGTGTTGCTAGCACTCCTCATATATATATATATATATATATATATATATATATATATATATATATATATATATATATATATATATATATATATATATATATATAAACCACAAAAAACATTCATGTACAAGTACAAAGTAACTTAATATTATCACTAATACGTATCAAATTTTCTCTTTATCTCATAACCATTTTCTTGATCACATCAACTTGAAAATATATCTACATCCTCTTTAACTTTTCTTTATCACTTGAAAACACATTTATGCAATCATATCTTATCTCAATCTTTTTTCTCCAAAATTTACCAAATTTTTTTTTAATCGGCCAGCCCAAAGCCCGCTTGACTCGGCCCCTGAAAAATATAGGCCCGATAAGCTGACCCAAAAAGATAGGGTCGTGTTTTTTTAAGATATTTTGCGGTCCGGCCTGCGCTAAACTATTAGGTTTATGGGCCGGACCCATTTTGACAGTTTTATATAAGTCATTACTGAGATTATATATATATATATATATATATATATATATATATATATATATATATATATATATATATATATATATATATATATATATATATATATATATATATATATATATATATATATATATATATAGAGAGGGAGCATATCAAGTGAGAGCATTTTTAAATGAGAGATGAGAGGAAGAAATATCAACCATTGGATTCATCAAGAGAGAGAATGCTAATACATTAATGAGGCTATTAATTTATCTCTCTTGATGAATTCAATGGTTGATATTTCTTCCTCTCATCTCTCATTTAAAAATGCTCTCACTTGATATGCTATATATATATATATATATATATATATATATATATATATATATATATATATATATATATATATATATATATATATATATATATATATATATATATATATATATATATAATTGTTTGTTGAGGGTAATTTAGGATTAGAGTTTAGATAAATAGAACTCAGGTAATATATATGACTTGTAACATTGAAATCCTTATGAATTCATAAGACAGAAATAAAGGAAAGTATAGTTGCTCTATAGTTGTAAAATTGGCCGAATAGTGTTAATAAAGAAGATCAATTGTGTTCATTATTTTTACTTTCGTTTATTTTTAATCTTCTATAATGATTGTTGTTCTAACAATTGATATCAGATGACGATAAATCCTAGTGCAAAATTTAAAATAATAAGGTTTGACGGGACATGTAATTTCATATTATGGTAAAGGAGGGTTAAAGATTTGTTGGCTTAGAAAAATTTATAGAAGGTGTTGCGTGAGAAAAACCGAACGACATATCATGAATTAGGGTTCTCTTATTGGTGGCACAAGATATAGTTGTGGGTCTTATATAGTGGTGGAAATAGGCCAGGCCGATAACAGGGGCCTACAGGCTAGCCTATATAGGCTCAGGCCAGGCCACACATTATTTTTAAATAGAAAAGGCCTAGGCTTTTTTATAAGCCTATTTAGTTAAAAAGGTTAGGCCTTAGGCCCTAAAAGAAGCCTTTTAAGCCTATCAGGCCGGCCTATTTAAATAAATATGAATATATTTTTATTATCATTATGATATGTTTTATATTTTGAATTAAAATGCATAAATAAAATTTGGTTATCTTGAAGAACTTGTGAAAATAAGATGAAAACATCTGATGAACATTGTTTTCATAAGTTCTCTTTAACAAATAGTCTCCTAAACTTATGCTAAGAGGTAAGTTAAAATAAGTCAATGCAAATAAATTTTTAGTCCCTTGGTCTTTTAGTTATTTAGTCTATTTAAATATTATTTTAATTGCTTATATACATATGTCTAAAATAAATAGGTTTTTATATAGGCTAACAGGCTAATCAGACCTTCGAAAAGGCCAGGCTCAGGCCTAAAAAATAAGCCTATGACAGGCCACAGGCCAGGCTTAGGCTTCATATTTTTTGACAGGTCAGGCTTAGGCTTGGCAAAGCCTAGCTCGGCCCAGCCTATTTCCACCCCTAGTCTTATACCACAAATCACTTAGATCATAGTTTGTGATGCTTGCTTGGAAAAGAAAAGAAAGTAAGTTGCTCTCATTCATGCGATCTGACTTTTGGTTCACAAGTCAACTCTAAAAGGTTGACTTTTACTGACCAAGTCGTGTTTACTTTCCCATTCATGTTTGACCACTGTTACTTTCTTTGGATACATTGTGGATACTATTGGTTGTTGGGTCTCATACAAAATCAAATTGGGACAAAATGGAGGCAAAGTAAAGTGGTATTTTATTTCTTGAAATGAAAGTCAATATATATTCAAAGACCAATTACATTCAACTATCACAAGGTACATTAAAAAAACCAAGTCAAAAATGGAAATACATGAAATCTTACAACTTTTACAACTATCCTAAGACCTACTCCCTAGGCTAAAACTCCAAAAATCGAAACTTCATTGGCCTTCATGTAATGTTGCAGCCAATTCACAGTGTTCATGTTGCAGCTAAACCATTATTCAACTTCATCTTTTGTATCCATGATGCTTAAGTCATGCCAAAATTATAGGAGTGTTGTGACTAGATATAGATAGAGGTTTGTGGTAGAAATTCCTCTAAGGGAGCAACCTTGTAATAGAAGTTGGGTTTCTCTCCAAAAGCCCATAAACTTATTAAGCTCGCAAATACATTCTTTTTCAATTATTGCTGAATTTGTTTCCAAAAAATGCAGCATTTTATTGAAATAATATATTTTAGAGAAAAAAAAGATGATTGACAGTATAAAATAGTTTTAGACTGTCAATCCATCAAATATTCAGCCACATTACGTTTTTATTTTTTTAAAAAAAATTAATGACATGACAGAAGGTTGATTTTTTATTGAAATTTTATTTTGATATCAAAATTTCAAAAAATTATTTAATTTTCAAACTAATTCAAATAATATTTTATAAAAATCATTTTTGATATACTTTTTTAAAAAATTGCAATTTCAACTATATTTTAATTTTTAATAAATTATAAGATGTTAAAACTAGTACTTTAATTTAGAAAAAACTGATATAAATTTTTTTATAATATTTTAAAAAACAATTTTTATAAAATTTATTTTTGAAAATACAAAGAAAAATTCATTGTTTAAAAGGTTAAACAGACATGTCAATGATATCAAAAGCACGTATTCAATACTAGATTTCTATCAATTTGAACATATATAGGGAGAGAAATTAAAAAGTGCCTAATTATATTCATTAAAAAAATTATGTATAGAGAAGCAGGTCTGAAAGCAAGTATCTCGTATCCACGGTATCACTACAATTTCGTTATTCCAATTTTTTTTTATTCCAATCTTTTATTAGAGATAATATAGTACTAGTATATATGTCTGTTACGGGCTAGCCAACGAAAGTACGAAACCAAATACGGAGGCGCAATTGAAGTGTATGCACTCATTCAGTCAACAAACATGTATACATAAAACATTCGGGAATTTTTTTAACCCATTCTATGTTTTTTTTTTTTTTTTTTTATAAGCCAATTGGATTCAATAAATCAAGTACAAGGGGTATTCAACCCATTACAAAAAGAGCAAAAACCACTCTAAGATAAAGCTAATAAAGGGCATAAGTTCCACTCATCATGAGTTACCGGACATTGTCCGTGCTTAACCGCACAAAGCCACTCCCAAGATAACGATTTAGCAACAACGACAATCTCCCTACTCCCTTGCAACCTTCCATTAAATAGAATATCATTCCTAGTTAATCATATAGCTCTAACAACATATAGCCAAATAAGAGTTTTACGGCTTTTCTTAATACCACCCGGCATGACAGAGACAAACCAATTAAGATGATCAGAAACCGAAACAGAAGAGTAAAAACCTACTAACCGAACCCAATCAAAAATGGATAGCCAAACCTCCTTCGCGACTTGACAATAGAGAAACAGATGAGTGTGATTTTCGTTGTGGTGCAAGCATAGGGGGCAGCCAAGATTATACAGTCCAGAAATTACCTGTCTTTTAAATAGCTCATCTCGAGTTTGTAGTCTTGAATGAGTCAATCTCCACCCAAAGACTTGAATATTTCCCGGAGTACCCGATTTCCACACGGACCGCAATGAGGACAAGAATTCTGTTGTGAAACCAGAGTTACTTTCTCCATACGCACAGAGTTTATCGTAGACAAATTTCACCGAAAAACCTCCCGGAGCACACCGCCAATTAAAACCATCCTTTAGATTCGGCCAAGGCTGAAAAGGCATTAGGATATCACACAGAGAAAGCCTTTCTTCCTCTTGTTGTGGCAGCAGAATTGGAGTTGTGGTATGAGACAGAGACCATTCCCAAGAACCATCCAACACCGAGCCGGCATCACTAATACGCACAATTGGTTCACACAGGCCCTGAAACAGAGAAGGGAATTGAATGTAGAGCGGGTCCTTCCCTAGCCAACAGTCCCTCCAAAAATCAATATCTTCGCCATTTCCTACTTTACACGAAACACTCGTTCGAAATCAAGTAGGATCAACCCCCCACCCATTCAGAATAAGACGCATATCGCTCCACCACAGTGAGTGATTTGGATTAGTGGAGGATTTAGAATTATCCCGTATATCATATTTGATGCAGCCGTATTTGAAATAAAGAATCCGATGCCATAGAGCTCCCTCTTCATTAATAATTCGCCACCCCCATTTGGATAACAATGCTCTATTAAACAGTTCACAGTGTTTTACTCCCAGCCCATCTTGCGCTTTCGAACGACAAATTAGTGACCAAGCCATCCAATTAATCCTTTTTTTATTTTCCCTGCCGTTCCAAAGAAACGCTCGTTGAATACTGATAAGCTCGTTAATCACCACTTTCGGAGCCTTATAGAAAGAAAACTTGAAGAGAGGTATCGCATTCATCACCGAATTTATTAACGTAACTCGACCACCAATAGACAGATGTTTCCCCTTCCAAGATGCCAATCTGTTTCGCACCTTCTGTACCACTTTCAACCATGAAGACCTCCTTCTGGGATTGCATCCAATTTGTATTCCAAGGAACAAAAATGGCAGAGAGGTAACCACACAAGACAAGTATTGAGATGCTGCCACAATGAAATCGGGATCGACATTTAAACCTCCTACGCTACTCTTATTGAAATTTACCGAGAGACCCGGGCATAATTCAAAACCACGTAATAGTGCTTTAATTGTTCCCAGATTTTCCCAAGAAGGATTCCCAATTATCATTGTATCATCGGCAAATTGGAGTAAATCAATTCTAATATCTTCACCCATCGAAAACGGATGGTAATAACCAATATCAACCGCATTTCTAAGCAAACCTGTCAGACCTTCAGCTGCAAGAATAAAAAGAAACGGAGAGAGGGGATCCCCCTGTCGTAGTCCCCGACCAGCTTGAAAATCAACAGATGGACTGCCATTTATCAGAACCGAGAAGGAAGCTGAACACACACACGCTTTTATCCAAGAACACCATTTGAGGCCAAACTTCATTCTCTTTAAAATGTACAGAAGATAATCCCATGAAACAGAATCAACAGCCTTCTCGAAGTCGACTTTGAACATAAACAGGCCCTTATTTTTCCTCTTTGCAAAATCTATAACCTCATTAAGAACTAGTACACCATCGTGAAGTCCTCTTGATGGAACAAAAGCAGATTGGTTAAGCGAAACCAACTTGCCTACTACATCCTTGAGACGCGAAGCCAACAGCTTTGAGATGATCCTGTATACACTTGATATAAGGCAAATCGAACGATACTCCGAGATAGTTTGTGGATTGTGACATTTAGGGATAAGGGAAATGAACGACGCTGCTTCTGCCTTGGGTAAATGGGCCTGCTCAAAGAATTCAGAAACGCATTCAAAAAGATCCACCTTAATTATATCCCAACAAGCTTTGTAGAATTCCATTGAGAAACCGTCCGGACCCGGACTCTTGCCTGTTGCAGCATTCCACACCACTTCCTTGATATCCTACATAGAAAAAGACTCCTCTAGGCTTGCAGCTTCTAAAGGCAAAATTTCATTGAAAGCAACACCATCAAGAACGGGCCTATTCTTAATCTTTTCTTGAAAACGATCATTAAAGTGCTCTATTTTCATACTCTTTATCCCCACCACATCATCAATCATATCAGCTCCTTGTTTTAATCCACTAATCGAGTTACGCCGAAACCTTGATTTCATGAATGAATGAAAAAAATTTGAGTTCCTATCTCCTTCCTTTAGCCACCTACACCGAGATTTCTGTCTAATAAGAGATTCCCTTTCAAGCAACCTATCCCAAACCCTTGCGTGCGCCTTCTTACGGTTGTCCTGGAAAATACTCACTGATGCATCATCCAGAATAGCCGCAGCCATTATATCAGATTCGGATAACTCCTTAAAAGCCAAATCAATTTGCATATCCTGTATGCCAAACACTTCAGCATTCCAAATTCTCAGCCTAGCCTTGAGGATCTTGAGTTTTTCTTTAAAACAAAATAATTTATGACCTTGAATTACCGTCGAAGACCAAACATCATTTATAAAAGGTAAAAAGCTAGGATGTTTTATCCAAGCCGTAAAGAATTTAAACGGCTTCGGGCCCCAATTTAGTACACTTGCTCTGATAGCAATAGGACAATGATCTGAAATACTGCGACTCTCAACAAATTGTCCCTTTATTTCCCACATATCAATCAGCCCTTCAGATAGTATGAACCGGTCTAGCCTACTCATTGAATCTCCCGCACTACTGAAACAAGTCCAACAGCAGGAGGATCCACCAAGTCCATGTCACATAAATTTATCAAACTCCTGCATTTCCGATTGAATAAATCGAGCCATGTTTCCTTTCCTTTCCGAAGACCTCTTTATAGCGTTAAAATCACCTCCAATACACCAGTATCCCGACGGGAAAGACGATTTTAGATGTACCAAGTCATACCATAACTTCCTTTTACCCTGTATCGAACACGCAGAGTATACATTTACAAAATAAATGCAAGTACCTCTCCATAACGCCTGGATCCCCACATAGCCATCCCCTTCAAAACTGACCCGAGCCTCAATAGTTGTGGGATTCCACAGAAGCAGCATACCACCAGACCTCCCTATTGAATTCTTTGCACTCCACATAACTTCACTACTATTACCCTAGTAGCTATCAACCATTAAATTATGGGTTAATGAACTTTTTCGTCCCTTTAAATATTTCAAATTTCGTTTTTAGTCCCTCCAAAATTTTCCTTCAAGAAATCGTCCCTTCAAAATTTTTCTTCCGAACTATTGGTCCCTAACGTTAAATTTCGTAGCTAATCAGTGGCTAAAGTCGTAGCTAATCTCTAGCAAATTTGACATTAGGGACCAATAGTTTAGACGAAAAATTTTGAAGGGACGATTTCTTAAAGGAAAATTTTGGAGGGACTAAAAACGAAATCTGCAATATTTAGAGGGATCAAAAAGTTCATTAACCCTTAAATTATTCATCCTTTGCATCTTAGTTTCCTGTAACATGCATAAGTCGACCTTACCAGAGCTAATTGAATTTCTAATCACCTTTCTCTTTGCTGGACAGCCCCCCTCTTATGTTAAAAGACAATAAATTCATGATGAACCCAATTTATTTCCATCCTTATGAATATACGATGTAGCCTCCCTATATTCCGCACGACGAATTGATTCAATAATAGCCGCTTCATCGCCACCACCTCGTATGCCCATGTCTGATGCTTTGTTCCAAATATTGGATGCCCCACCTGTGCCGTGATCAAACCAAAATCTGGAATTTCCTTGATGAATATCCCCATCTGAAGTTGATTTGCAGCATAAATCAATCCCTCCCGAGAAATGGCGCCCCGAATTATTGGATGGTTCCGAAATTGAGCTTGATTTTGAGAGTGGAGCAAAGAAAGACGGTTTGAACAGGTTAACAGATCTGGAAGTCCCAGCAGAAAGTAGTGTTTGTGTGGCTTTGGGGACCTTCCCAGAATCTTTTAATTCAGAGAGGAATTTGCATTTTCGTTGGGGCTGGGTAAAAAGCAAAGGTGAAATAGCTTGAGGATAGGATAAGTGGGCTTCGTTAACAACCTCTTTAAGCCCAGATCCAGAACCCTTATCCATACAAACTGGGCCTGCTGAGGGAGATCCAAGACCATTATCCTGACCCAATATGGGTGGGCCCACCATCTGATCCACTCCAACTGAAACAGAGACATTCGATAAAGCAACAGTATGGTCAGAGAGAAGTTTCTGAATAGGACTTATCCCAGCACTCGAGAAACTTGCCGCCTGAATTGTAGTACCCATTGTGTCAACCTGCGGTACCTCAATCAAAATATCTTTCACAGTTGAACTTTCACCTTTTTGTGAAAGAGAAAGAGCCTGTTGTGCCTCTAGACGCGCCACCCTAACCATAGCATCAAAGGTACCTTGAGGATTACCGTCTATTTCCCCTTCCTCCAATAATCCATCGTCTTCTTCCTCCAACATTTCACCCGTATCAGAAATGTAGCTTGAGCTTCCATCTGATTCTTCGTCCTCATCTCCAGACTCGTGAACAAATTCCCTTAGTGGACTCTGGGCATCCTCCACGAGCCTTATATTAAAACATTCACCATTAATGGAAACCTGCACCTCTTCGGTGATAGCGTTAACCTCATTGGTTCTAATTAACACACGCGCCACATCCATTTTCCTTCCACCTCTAGTGATATCATCAGCACAGAGGAATGCTCCAAATGGCGAGACAATAACACTGAAAATCTCTTGCATCCATGCATGGCAAGGAATACCAAAACACCAGATCCAAGTCACTCTCTCTTTATCTACTTCTAGCGGATTCCAAGGTCGAACCTCCAAGAACCGTGTCTTGATCTAAGCCTCATCTTCCGATATCCACTTCTGCACAGCCCCCTCCTGCCTATCTTCCAACAGACATAAATTCGCCCCTAAGGGTGTAACCTGAATCGAGAAAAAACCTTTCCTGTTGAACTTTTCCTGTATGTTGTAAGTTGAACCTGGGTTTATCACTTGACCTACGAAAGCCCCCAAGAATCTCTTCATATCTTCATTGTTTACAAAACAGGAAACACTAGCAATATAATTATTGCCCTGTGACTGAATCGGTCCCTTTGATTTCAACACTTCAACAAAAGAATTTCCAGAACAAACTGGGTTACTCCTGACAGCCCCCTCCACCACCCTCCTCTGCCCATAGAACTCCTCCTCCTCCAACTTCTTCTTCCCTAATCTCTTCTGCACATCTTTATCTACACCCTCTCCTAACATCCGAGGCTGTCTAGCTCTTGAGAACCTGGGTAGATTAACGAAAAGTTTTCTAGTTCCAATGAAGATATTATCCAGCTTAGTAGCAAATAGGCCTTCATCTTCCACATCAAAGAAACGAACAAACCCATATCGACCACCTTTGACATCTCTTTTCGCTGGGATAAACACTTCATCAATGTCCCCATGTACTTTAAAGATGTCATACAAATCTCTAGCATTCATAGAATCTGGAAACGAGGAGAAGAAAACTAAAGAACTTAGCTTGTTATCCAATTCCTTATCGTTTCCCATTCCCTTCTTGACACCCCATTGAGATTTTGCTATCCATTTCCGATTCACCACCCTTGTCCAAGCTCCCCTACCATCTCTATCCATCATCGATCCAAGAAAAAAAACAGGCTTTCAAAAGAGTGTTTTTTAGAGAGAAGCCAGACTTTCTCTCTCATATTAGTGGAAGATAATTATCTAAATCATCTCAAACTCAAAGGAAAACCTCAAGTATGTTCTTCCATTCTATGTTTTTCTTACCTATCATGCGATCTTAAAAAATGTTCTTGAAATCGAAAATATATTTTTGAGACGCCCCTATACACACTTTACAACTTAATTAATTTTAGAAGTACATTTCCGGAAATTCCCAGAAGTACATTTCCAGTTCTTTTTTGAGATTTGGATTTTTCATGTTCGTCTTGTTGTATCTTGAGTTTATGAAAAAGTTGAGTTAGTGTGCTGATTTTTCTTATAATGGGTTCATTATCTCGCACCGGTGAAATAGTTAAAGCCATGGAGGATGGATGTATCGGGAAAGGTGTTGTGGGGAATTGCCAATCTGATTCTCAATTCAAAATATCAAAGAAAAATAAGAAGCCTTTGGTACTGAACCTAGGATACAAGGATAATATATAAGATGATATTAACAAGATGTTTGAATCAATTTCTCTTAAATCTTCTTCACCTAGGGATATGAGTATTTCACAAGATGGTACTATGAGTCATAAGCTAAAAAACACCTTAAAATAACCTATGACATTAGGTGTTCCTCGGTCACCACGAGTTGGAAGTTCTGAGGTTGTTAATTTGAAGCAGACATTAAGAGACCTTTGTATATCTAAGGCATCAAGAGTGGCTGCCATGAAATGCTTATCGAAGTCAACTGCTTCTCCGAGAGTTTTGGAGGTTGGGAGGATACAAACATTGTACAGTTCAGTTGTAGATGAAGTCGGTTATTTTGGGCCTTATGTTGCTGAGGGTAAAGGGCGTAGAATGGAAATACCTCTAGTGCCAGAAAAAAAGAGCAAAGCACCTTCCTAGTAATGGAAGCAAAACATTTCCTGAATATGTAAAACTAGGAACTGAAAATGTATTTCTATCAACCCTTAGATTTTATCGATTTCGTGTTCTGAGCGATTGTCATTGCTAAGCATTCATTGGAAAACTCCCAACTTTGTGTGTGAGCTATCTTTCTCCAACTCCACTAAGAATGGACAACTTTCATTCCCGTTGTCATACCCCAAAATTTGCCCATACTATTTCCCTTATACAAATTCAAATCAATATACACAGCTCCAAGACACACTCTCCTATACAAAGCTCTGAAACTAGGGTTTGGTTTATTCAAAGGAAAATCAATGAATCAATGGCTCCAAGGCATCCTATATGGCTCAATATATTTCACATTACCTCTATAACAAGTATCAAGTCTCAACTCAAAGGATTGGTCACTCAATTGTTCAGAAAGTCAACAGTCGACTAAGTTAACCTAAAAGTCAACCGTGGTCAAAAGTAAAGTCAAAGCTCCGGATTTTTTGTCAAGATCCTCATATTGAAGTATCATTCACCATTTGATCAAGAATTGATCATGGTTCATCAAGGAAAGATCAAAAATCAACAAATCAAAAAGTTTCTAAATTAGGGTCTGTATAGGAAAAGTCAACCGAACTTTGACCAGCCATAACTCCTACATGGAACATCAGAAAATTTCCATCCAAAGCTCATTTTGAAGGAAATTGAATTATCTACAAATTTGTCTCTCACATGCCAAGTCTAAAAATGCTTCATTTGAGAGATATGGACTAAAATATTATAGGTCCTTTTCAAAAGTCAACAAAAAGTCACTTTTTTCAAAAGGACGCACAAGGAGTATGGAAAAGAATTTTGATATGAGACCAAAGACACTGGTTAGAGGACTCTCTAAGGTTTCTAAAAAGTCTTAGAACACTTCCATACCTTAAAAAATGAGAGAGATAGGCCTTGTCAAAGTTGGACTATTTTGGAGGGAAAAATGTGAAGGAGTTTGAATTTTTTGCTAATGGGCCTACATTTTTAAGATCCAAACTTGTTCCTTATGACATTGAGAGCCCATAAACCATTTGCCACGAATTTATTTGATTTTAATTAATTTTATAAGAATTTTATTCATTTAAAATTCAATAAAGTTAAGGAAAATTAAAAGATTTGGAAGGAAATTGATTTTGAATCAAATCTAATCCACATTTACTCCAAAACTCAATCAAATTTCGTGCATGCAGTAATTGAAACAAAGTGAATCAAATATTGGCCAAAATTAGGAAGTTCCATAATCAAATTTTCAATCAAAATTTCTTAATGGCAATCAAAGATTCAAAGAGATTTTGGCCAAGTTTGTTAACCTAATACATTCCCTATAAGTACACAAAGCATTGCAGACCTAAAGGGGTTGGAAATTCGTGGCTCAAGAACCCTAATCCGAATCAAAAAGTTCAAGGAAATCTCAAACACGAATTTGGAATTGCAGACTAATTCAAGGAATTCAAAGCATCGATTCACGTTCTTGGAGGTTCACTGAAACTTTCTGGACCATTGCTCTGCACCAACACTCCCAGAATTACCTCCTACAAGCCGAGGTATGTCGCAAAATTCTCAAACTCGATTGCTCTGATTCATGGCATTTAAGCATATTTTGAATGCGTATATATGTTTGTTATGATGTTGTGAACGATTTTGGATGTTTAATTGTGATTCCATGCGCATTTGCTATAGATTGCCATTATTAGGGTTTGTTAGGTTCGGTTAGGGGTTCTTGATCCAGGAAAAATTAAGCCACGAAACAGGTACCATCAGATTCGTATGAATGAGACGAATCCATTCATGGCCTCGCGCCAAATTTCTGTGTTTGTTTGGTTGTATTCGTGATGCACAGGTGTGATAGGTACAAGGTTTTTACAGCGTATGTGCAGAAGCGCTATAAAAGGTCTGTTTCAGAAATTCCAAGGAAGAAGACAATACGTGTCTCTCCCTGGTTGGTCAGATCTCGCGCGCGTTTTCAAATTTGGGTCAGCTGAATCCAATGCATTAAGACGCAAGTGTTACCATGCGTCCTCACGTTTCCAGCCATCTGATCATCATCACCCTCAATCCAACGCTCATAAGATGCCGGTCCATCATGTTCCCTCAGCGAGCTGCCACACTGGATCACCCAGTTAAGTTTTCAATTTTTTTTATTTTTAATTATATAATTCCTTCATTTATTTCTTTTTATTTATATTATACTTTTTTTAATCATTTGTTTTCTAAAACCTTTTTATATAATAATAACATATTATTTGTTTCCTTAATATACTTATTTATTTAGTTTATTTATTTTATTTATATTTCTATATTATCTAAATTATTTTATTCTTAATATATTTATTATTTACTTATTTCAATTGCATTTATTTATTTATGTATATTCAAAAATTCATATATATTTTATTTTAACTCTAAAAAATTCATAAAAAATATCTTTGTGTTCGATTTCATCTTCTCTTCTCGATTTAATTAATTAGGTCGCGAGACCAATAATTAATTAAATTGTTTACGTTTTTATTCAATTCGTACCCTAATCAGGGTTTATGAGAATATGCCATACACTAAAAATATTGTTTTTTTCTTGTGTATTCTCTTCAGGGTTAACCCCGAGGCTTCCTCCGAATGTCAACCATATCAGATCAAATTCGAAGCTAAGTGCCTACTTGTTTATTTATTTTAAATTTCTTTATCTTTTTATTTTTAGGGTTAGTAACGTTTGCCTCCGAACCGATAATGACTCACCCTACTATTGTTTCTTATTTTTCCCACCTTTCAGGGTTCGCCAAATGCCAAGGCTTCGCATAGTCGGTAACCCTAAACCCTGATCTTAATTATTACTTGTGTTAGATCTATTTATTTATTATCCTCCGCTGGTTTCAATTCCCCTTTCCTCCGCTGGTTTCATTATCCCCTTTCCCGTATTTGCTTTTATCAATTGTTGTGGTTAGTAACTTTAGGGAGTGCAACCCTGAATTAAATTAGCATCACTAATTATAAGATTAAATTTCTGAATTAACCACGTGATTGGTGCACACACGCACACTTTTAGGGTAATCTCTCTGTTGCCTGTTGCCTTGTTGCCTTGTTGCCTTGTGTTTTTGCAGAATAGCCAGTCCCTCGAATACGAGGATACCTCAGCCATGTTGCCTCGATTAAGATCATGAGTCCCTAATGATGCTGCCTTCGATACACTACACATGATCTCGACCCTTGGAAGTTGCCTACGAAAAGGCTGAGGTATCCTCTGGCTGCCTACGAAAAGGCTATTCTAGTTCTTCCCTTAGACTACCTGCCCTTCCATGGCATGGGACAGTCTTATGGAGAACGAACTCTCGATGACCCTTCAACCTCCAAATGAAAGGCTTCCTGCCCTCTTATGGCAAGGATAGACCCTTTCCCCTAAAAGGCTAAAAGAACTTCTTTTTCAAACTATAAGGTAATTTCCCCTAATTGCTTTGCCTTGCTCTAAAACTTTTTTCATATTCTTTCTCATAATTCTTCAAAATGGCTACGCTCATTTACGAGCTAAAGTCCATATTCTTTTTCTTCTACATTTCTTTTTAAAAAACGAGCAAAGCAATTAAGAGCCCATGGAAAACCATGGATGCAAAGGGTGCCTCACACCTTCCCTTTGCATAATTACCCCCCGAACCCTATTTTATTTAAAAGGTTTTTTTCTGTTCTTTTAGCCTTTCCGATATTTGGATAAAATAAAAGTCGGTGGCGACTCATGCTTAACCGCGACATTTCGATAGAAAAGTTAGTTCACCGTATTACAGAACTAGCGACTCTGCTGGGGATTTTCTTATAAAAGAGGGGTTACCTTAAAAGTTTAGGATTCACTTTAAATGTTTTCTATTGTTTGCTTTGTTTGTTATTTTTCAGGGGCGTTTTGGGAATTAAATGAAGGACGAATCCTACTCCCGGATTCAAGAACACTTAAGATTAGGAGTGGCATAGTCATGGCAACCTCTTTCACATATGTGGGAGATGAGTCAATATGAAGTTCACACTTGAGTTAGGACTCCATAGCATATGCACACCTTTCTCAAATGAGGGAGGTCTATGTATGTGTCTGTGGGTGCGCCGGAGCTCAAGGACCTTTAGTTACCCTTAACCCATCCTGGCCTTTAGGAACGTAGTGGGAGGACTACTCTTGACAAATGTTAAGAACTAGTCGCTACCCGATGCTACAATTCAGATAGGTTCTCTCTCAAAGTATCATTGCATGGTGCAAATGCATCATGTCCGAGGGTGCTTTAGAAGGGCTGACAATTCTGGATAACTTATAGAACCTGTTGCTGAAATCTCCTTATCTATAGAAATACCCTTGGGAAGGACACCTGATCAGACTTCATGCAAGCCTTAAGCCAAAAATTGTGTGATTTGTGTGGATTTGTTTTTCTGTGATGCATCATGCATACATGCATTCATGACATGACTAACCCATCTCAAGGAGAAAAAGGTCTTTTAGCCATAATTTGTTTTGTAGGTTATTTGAATATGGGAATTCTCATCCGAAAGCCTTTCTTCCTCAATTTAAAGAAAGTACCTACTACATTGAGACTCTTATGTGATGATATTACTGGTTCTCTCATTCTTTCTGAGCCTCTCAACAAACTGATAAGCTTAATACGAACCAAAGTGGATGAAGCCCTCCTCAACTCTATGATGCAGTTTTATGATCCTCTTCTCCATTGTTTTACTTATAGAAATTTTCAACTGGTACCTACGTTGGAAGAATTTTCTCATATAATGGACATCCCCATACCTGATCAAATCCCTTACAATGGTGAGGAAGGAGGTCCTAAGTTGGAAGACATTGCTGCTGCTTTACACCTGCCAAGATCAGAAATCAACGAGGTTTGGATCAGTAAAAGAGACTATTTTGGAATACCCATGGATTTCTTATGCGAGAAAGCCAAGATCTTTGCTGAAGCTCTAAGCATGGATGCCTTGGAAAGTGTTCTAACTCTGTTGATATATGGACAAGTTCTGTTTCACTGTTGCGACAAAGTTGTTGATAGGGCTGCTATCAAAATCTTCCTTAGCAAGAATCATGTTCCTACTCTACTTGGTGATTTATTGCATTCCATCAATGCTAGAGTGACAAAGAGACGAGGTTGTGTTCTAGGATGCATTCCCCTCCTGCATAAGTGGTTTATTTCTCACTTACCCCGATCAACAATAAAGAATGAAGAAGGTTTAACTTGGATTCAGAGGATTATGAAACTTTCGTATGATGACATCATTTGGTATCCAAAAGAGTTCGAGGGAGTTCAGTTATTTGATCACTGTGGAGAGTTTCCTAATGTGCCTCTTCTTGGCACCCAAGGAGGAATTACTTATAATCCTATACTTGCTCGACATCAGTTTGGTTTTGCTTTGAAAGATAAGCCTCGCTCCATATATCTTAGTGCGGAAAGTTTTGACTATGGTTCAGGTACAACCGAAAAGAAGAAGCGTTTCATTAAAGCTTGGTACGAAGTAAAAAAGGTAGGTGCAAGAGATTTGGGAACAAGGGTCCATACTCCTTCAGATCTTTACTTTAAATGGATTTATGACCGAGTCGTCGAGTTTGGCATACCATATCCATCTGACACACCTGTTGTTCCAAGGATCACTCCTCCAGAGGTTCACGTAGAAGTGGAGCCTTATATACCCGCTCCGAACGAAGACCTTGCTGCCACCGTTGCTCATTTAAGACAAGAAAAGGCTGATCTTGAAAAGCGTCTACAACAGGTTGAGGCAGAAAAAGCAGTATTAGTGGCTAATGCTAAAGAACGAGATAGCATGCTTAGCTATTTCTCTCGCAAGTGGAAGATTGAAGACTTTATCTCACCTGATCAAATACAATCATGGCAGCGAGAGATTGATAGGCTTATTCAAGAAAAGAACAAGATGGTCAAAGCCCATAAAGAAGAAATCAGAGGATTTAAGAGGAAGCGCCGACTTGAAGAATGATTTCTTTTATTTTATTTATTATTTCTTTAGTATTTCTTTAATGTAACTTCAAAAACATATAATACATTGGTTTCTAATTAAAATAATTAATTTGTTTTGTTTCTATTTTCTTTTTTAAATGTGTTAAAAAGCCTTTAACTCCTTGAGAACATTGCATATGCATAATCATATCATTCATAAACATCGCATCACAGGTTTCATAAAAACAAATGCCTCATCTTTATGCTGTTTATTTCAGTAAGAAAGATGGATCTCGAACAATCTGTCAAGAATATCCAAACTCAGAATGCTGAATTTCAAGCCTTGGTCCTGAACTTGTCCAAGGGGCAAGACGAGCTGAAAGCCCTTCTGACTAAGAAGGAGAAAAAGACCAAGAAACCTGATCCGCTGTCGCACGCGGGTCAAAAACGAGTTAATTTGTAAAACTGTAGTAACGACGGTAACGGTAACTCGAGTATCGTCTCTCAAGGATTCTTGAATTATTAACTGAAATCGAAATTGGGGGGTTGGTTTGGTGGTCGAATTACAGAAAAAGTGCTTAAAATAAGTGATTCTGAAAATAAGCTGTTTTTGTAAAAGTGATTATGAAATAAGTCAATCTACCGATCCGGTTCCTACTAATCATCGACTATTATAATTTCACTATCCTAAGCGGATTCCGTTCCCGTTCGATTGTAATATGATTAACAAGCGCAACAATATTATACCAATTATATTTCCCGTTTGCCGAATTAAGCATTCGGTTAAGCGATAAGCGGGTTAACGATTAAGCATACGATAAACACGCAGATAAATTGGAAAACATAATCAATCGAACCAAACAATATATATTATGAATATCAAATTAAGCAAAAGATAAACAACATATATAATTGAAGGAAGTTTTATTGCAAAATTATAATAATCTCATAGTTTTTGGAACCTGAATACGGAAGATTAACTCGAAGGGATTAGTTCGCCATGGATCAATTCGTACAAGCTTTCAAAATTCGTGAATGGAAGGTCCCTGCTACAGTCCGCGGCTGCCTAACCTAAGGGGAAAAGAGAATGACCCGTTTTACAATCCAACTGGGTCAAACATACGACCCAGACCCAAAACCAATTGACCCGAAACTTAACTAAAACTATTGCTGCAACTTCAACGAATATTCTGGCCCTTCTACAGTCCGATTCTGACTTCGACTTAAACATAAGAATTGTAGCTCTTTCTCTTAGCTTTCCGGCGATTATTAGAACGCCTCAATCGGACTCCTAGAACTCCAGATATGATCGTTTCCGTGCAGACTGTTATTGCTGAAAAATTAATACGAAAAACAAATAAGTGCAAAAATAAAATAAAATATAAAAACATATTAAAACATAAAAATAAATAAAACAAACCGAAGAAATGCTTGAGTACAAACATGGAAGAACGTGCATTAAAATGCACTGATCAAAACCCAAAGGAGTGATCAACCTGGGAAGAAGGTTCAAGGGTCGTCCCAAGAAGGCCGAAGAAACTGGGATTCCTAAAGACGAGGAAGAGGAAGAGGAAGGAGATGATCTCAGTGTCAAGAACAATCAAGGAAGCCATGCAGGTTCTGATAGTCAAGAAGAGGAAGAAGAAGAGTATCCTCAAGACGAGGATTATCCTGATGAGAAGTATAGGCTACTAGAAGAGCGTCTGAGAAGTGTGGAAATTCAGAAGATACCTGGGTTGGATTTTGAAGAGTTGGGACTCATTCCTGGGGTCGTTATTCCTCCAAAATTCAAAACTCCCGCCTTTGCTAAATATGATGGGGTCTCTTGCCCTAAGATGCACTTGAGGTCTTATGTAAGGAAGATTCAGCCTCACACTGCTGGTAAGAGGCTCTGGATCCATTTCTTTCAAGAAAGCTTATCTGGAACTCAACTCGAATGGTACTATCAACTGGAAAGTACTAACATCCGTACCTGGGAAGATTTGGTTGTTGTCTTTTACCAACAATATCAATACAATTCTGATCTTGCACCAACTCGCATGCAACTACAAAGCATGTCTATGGGACCTAAGGAAAGTTTCAAGGAGTATGCTCAAAAGTGGAGAGATCTAGCTGGAAGAGTCCAACCATCCTTGACTGATAGGGAGTTGGTGGACATGTTCATGGGCACGCTAACTGGGCCGTTCTATAGTCACTTGCTGGGTAGTTCCTCGTCTGGGTTTACTGATCTTATCTTGACTGAAGAACGTGTTGAGAATGGTATTCGAAGTGGGAAGATTCTAGTGGGCACATCTTCTGGTGCTGCAAAAAAGCCATATCATGGAAGAAATGAGTCTAATGTTGTTCATAGTCAGAGGGGCCATGGTAAGAATGGTCAGAATCAGTCTGTTGGCGCCGTCCTCATCTCTACTCCGACATCTCAGTAATCTCCTAGACAAGAGTATCAACGCAAAACTGATAGACCAAGGAGACAGTTCACCCCGATCAACATGCCTTTGTCTCAAGCCTTACAACATCTACTAAAGGCTAAACTAGTCACCCTGAAGGATCCTCCGAAGTTTGTCAACACTGCTAGTCCAGCTTATGATCCCAAGGCTACATGTGCTTACCATTCCAATGCTACTAGACACAATGCAGATAATTGTTGGGCCTTGAAAAACAAAGTCCAAGACATGATAGAAGTTGGCGAAATCGAGTTTGACGCCCCAGAGACTCCTAATGTCATCACTGCTCCTATGCCAAAGCATGACAAGACTGTTAATGCTATCATAGACACAATCCATGTCTATGACGTGAGAGATCTGTCAACACTTCTCCCTGACATCAAGAAAAAGCTGCTGCGAGCTGGTTTATTTCCAGGTTGCGACCCAGGTTGTTATTACTGTGCATTCCTACCTAATGGTTGTGAGAATCTGAAAAGAGGCATCCAAGGCTGGACGGATCGTGGCACCATCAGGTTTGAGAAGACTCCTTCCATTGAGGAGTTGTGCGAAGGTTTCTCCCGTGGTTTGAAGTTCGAAGATGTATCTGTAATTTCCAAAGCCCCGCTAAAGATCCCTACCAAGGCTCCTTTCAAGATTTCTGCTGAACCCCGTGTGGCTCCGATTATTATTACTAAACCTGGTCCGATGCCATACTCATCTGATAAAGCTATCCCTTGGAATTATGGTGCCGAGGTCTATGTTCAAGGAGTTAAGCAAGAACTTGAATCTGATAAAGTTTCTGAAGATGTCAATCCTGATGTGGGTAATATTGCTGGAACTAGTAAAGTGACAAGAAGTGTGTTGTACTCCAAAATTTGCCCACACTTTTCAAAAATTCAAAACTATTTTAAAAATTTATTTTTATAAAAATATTGGGTTCATTTACATTGACATCCTGAATTTTATAAATATTCAATTTTTGGTCTATTTTAAAAATATAGTAGTTTACTCTTAAATTGCTTATATTTTAATAAATAGAAAATGCTGGCCGATGCTTCATACACTTTCAATTGGTTTTTTATTTCAAATAAATAACATAGCTCAGTTGGTAAGGAAGTAAGGCCTTCAAACAGAGCACTCTACCTAATTCCTTTTTAGGATCGGTTTTGACCTAATTCCACTCTATAAATAGAGCACTCTACCTTCACATTTTTCACTAACAATTCTCACAACTTTCTAACAATTTCTCACAATTTTCACTCACACTTTTGTCAATAATTTTTCAACTTTTTTCCACACTTTCTTTCAAAACTCTTTTTTTAAAATTTCCATCTTTTGGCCGATGATGACACCTGAGGCCTCCCTTTTCTTAAAATGATTTTTACAACATTCTTTGCCGATGATTCTTATATGAGGCCTCCCTAATTGTAAGTTGTTTGTTTGTCGACTGAATGATTGAACGAACAATTTTATAATTTCACATAATTTAACACTTTGAAGTTATCCTTGTGTATTTTATCGTATTATAGTACATAATAATTCTTCTGTTATTAAAATGTAATGTATTTTATTATATTGATAGGTAAATTCAAAGCAATACATCTTCCATTAAAATAACCAAATACATACACCATTAAAATAACCAAATACATACACTTGCTGCGCCCAGTTTCTCACCATATCATATGTCCTTCTACTTCACAAATTAACAAACAAACCATTCACGTTCCACACTATTCACGTATTTTTTAAAGTAAAAATTCACTAACAATTATGATTGTTCAAGATCTTCACCAATCAGTTTAACAAAATGTAAAATCCGGAAATTGTTCAAAACAAAACAGATTCATGAACTTTAATTCCCAATTATTTGCAGTTTCTGTCGATGAAATTTCTTCCATTGTTACTGATACTTATTTCAGGTACTCAAACGACATTAAGTGGAAATTTCCAATATTCCTACAGCCAGATCCGAAGGAAGAGAAGTCCTAAGCCACAATTAACACAATCAAGCTGTCGGTGCCGGCGAAATCGCACTACAGAGCCGCCCCGCAACACCAAATCACAGCAACCTTTCCGATTCAGATCCTCACACGCAGGAACTCGATCCAACCACCGCTCAGAATCGCACTCACGCTTCACGACGTCATTACATCAGCACCGAACCGTCCACGCAGCTTTAAACTCGATTTGGTAATACTATTTCATACCTTCGCTTATGGTGATTATGTGATTTCTCTTGGAAGTATATGTGAGTTTGATCAATGGATGTTTTGAGTTTGTATTGAGAATTTGTGGTTTAACTGATTTTTCTTTTTGCTGATGGAAAAATCTTGCTCTTCATCATTGGTATATTTGAGAGTAGAGATTGAAAATGATAGCACAGACAGAGAGAGATTCGTTGAGAGGATCGAAGGAGGCTAACGGTTTGGATTGGTTTAGGGTTTCGTTGGGCTTAGGGCACAATGAGCCCAATTTCTATGTCCTTTCACACACCCCATGCTGATTGCCATACGGGTCTTGGGTCGATGAGTAAAGCCCAGCACCTCCTATTATTGTTTGCTTGTTATTAACCTTTATTTTAATTGCTTAAATTGTTTTGTTTATCAAAAAACACAAAAAAAAAAAAAACATTTTGATTAGATGCTTTATTAAATATTAGAAATTCAAAAAATATGTTTTTAAATGCTTACTTTTTCTTTAGAATATAATTTAGTCTTTTCTTTGTTAGTCAATTTTTTCTGTCAATAATTTTTCATATTTCGTTCTATCTCTTTTTTATATCTGTGGCTAACATTTTATTTTTTGATTGCGAGGTACTAATCTTGAGCCCTCTGAATTACTTTTCATGGACATTTACAAGTTATATATGTTGTCGTACATTTATCATTTTAAATTCCTATTTGGGTTTGTAATAGCTGATTAGGAATTTACCTTTCCGCACTTTATTTTTCCGCAGGTTTTTATTGTAATAGCGTAGGATTTACTTTTTGCTTTTACTTTCTGCACATATAAACTGCTATACAACTGCTAGATGTATGTTAATAGGCTTGTATGGAAAGACTAAAATTGAACATAGAATAACTCTAAACTTCAAGATAAATATTTGAATTAACACACTTCTCTTCACACACTCACCTCTAGGGTACGCCCCTCCCGGTTGCCTTCGATTATAAGGTCGTGTCCCTCGAATATAGAGGTAACCAATAGCAAAGTCCCTACGATTTAAATCATCAAAGATCATGATCCCTCGATGACCCTCGACGTTGCCTACGAATACATGATCTAGTCCCTCGATTGCTGCCTACGAAAAAAGATGATTTGTCCCTTCGAATCTTGCTAAAGGTACCTCTACTTGTTGCCTTCAACGACCATACGATGACCCGCACGTCCAATATAAACAAGGACTACCTACTTCTAAATAGTATGGATAGTCCTAGGAACTTTAAAAAGCATAGAAAAAGACCAATTATTTAGGGTAGTGCTCTTAATTTGCCTAGCTCAATTAAAAAATATCTTTTCAATACTCTTTCAAAAACTAAGGATACGCATTTACGCTAAAGTCCTTACGCCTCTTTTCAAACAAACAAAAACAAACATGAGCTAAGCAAACTAAGAGCCCGTAGATAACTACGGATGAAAAGGGTGCTTACACCTTCCCTTTTCATAACTTACCCCCCGAGCCCGTTTTCTTTTTAAAAGGTCTTTTTCTGTACTTTTTACCTTTCCTAAAATTGGACAAAATAAAAGTCGGTGGCGACTCTTGCTCACTGCAACATTGTTTGCTTAAAAATAAAAGTCAGTTCTCCCACCGTATTACAAAGTGGAAGGGTGTTTTCTCCAGAGATCTCTCCGAACACTACTTCACCTGCTGTTACTATCACCCCGAGTGCTGACGCTCGTGGTAAAGGACCGCTACATGAACCTGAGACTGTCATTGAAAATTCACCATCTGAAGAAACAAATGAGTTCCTGAAGATCATTCGCAAGAGTGATTATGACATTGTTGAACAAATGGGGCATACTCCTTCTAAGATCTCTATGCTGTCACTTTTGAGTTGTTCCAAAACTCACGCCAAAGCTATGATGAAGTTTCTAGAGGCTGCCCATGTGCCACAAGAGATTTCTGTCACTCAACTCGAGAATTGTATTACAAACCTGACAACAGATAACTACCTTGGGTTCTCTGATGCTGATCTGGGTCCTAGTGGAAAGAATCATAACAAGGCACTGCATATCTCCATTGAATGTGGTGGTACCACCCTGGCTCATGTACTGGTTGACAATGGCTCGTCTCTGAATGTGCTACCCAAGTTGGTGCTGGACAAACTCAAAGTTGACGGAATTGAGTTGAAATCCAGTAATGTGATAGTAAAAGCTTTCGATGGCACAATGAGTACTGTGTATGGCGAAGTTGAGCTCCCGATCAGAGTAGGTTCCCAAACTTTCAATGATGTGTTCTATGTGATGGATATTCGTCCCGCCTATTCCTGTCTACTTGGACGTCCTTGGATACATGGGGCAAATGCTGTGACTTCAACTCTCCATCAGAAACTGAAATACCCAGCAAAAGGCAAGATCGTCACTGTGTATGGTGAAGAAGAGTATGTGGTGAGCTTCATAGATGAGACCAAGTATGTTGAATTCACTGGAGAAGCTTTTGAATCTCCCCGTCTAGCGTTCGAATTGGTCCCCCAAGTGGTTCCTAAGACTAAGCACGTCTATACTCCTCCTAAAGTTATTGGGGTTATTCTTGCAATGGCTTCTCTGAAAGACGCTAGGGCTGTGGTAGAAGAAGGTGGCTGCACCATCTGGGGGTAATTACCTGATATTCCATACAAGTCCAACAAATGGGGTTTAGGCCGCACTGCTAAGGATCAGAAAGGAGAACAACATCCTCGTCCAGAAGGTTTGAAGCATCACTTCATCAGCAAGGGGGTCAATGCCATTGGAGAAGATGAAGATAATTACAACCTGGACAAGTGGATCTTCCCTACATCAGACAAAGGGCTGGACAACTGGAAGACTGAAGACATTGTTTCTATCTCCTATAGTCAGGAGTAATTGTCGTTCTTAGTTTTATTTCCTGCTTTCTTTTTTATTTCCAATTTTAAATTCTGTACTACAATAAACAATAAACTCTGAAGCCGTGTGTCTTGCCTGAGGCACAATGGTCCATTGTTAGGGCTTGTCATTTCATAAGCATATTTTCATTCAATAAAACATTGGACGTTTCGTATTCAAATTGTGTGTTCGCTTTTATTTTTCTTTTATAGCTATGTGTTCTCACACACACCCACATAATACACTGCAGATCCATGTCCACTCTGGATCCTATTGATAACGACTCTGCTATTGCCAAATATGACTTTGAAAATCCGATCTACCAAGCTGAGGATGAAGGTGAGGAAGATTGTGAAGTGCCTAGAGAACTTGCCAGATTACTAGAGCAAGAAGAGAAGACTATACAGCCGCACGAAGAGCCAATTGAGGTTGTGAACATAGGTACCGACGAAGAAAAGAAAGAGATCAAGATAGGGGCTGAATTAGAGGATGCTGTCAAACAAAGATTGATCCAGATGTTACGAGACAATGTCGAGATCTTTGTTTGGTCCTACAAAGATATGCCTGGGCTCGATACTGATATTATGGTTTATCGTCTACCTATCAAAGAAAACAGTCCTCCGGTTAAACAGAAGTTACGAAGAAGCAGACCTGACATGGCTCAGAAAATCAAAGAAGAGGTCGAGAAACAATTCAATGCTGGGTTCCTGAAAGTAGTGAGTTATCCGCCATGGATTGCCAACATAGTACCCGTACCCAAGAAGGATGGAAAGGTCAGAATGTGTGTAGACTATAGAGATTTGAATCGAGCAAGCCCTAAAGATGATTTCCCACTACCGCATATTGACATTCTAGTTGATAGTACTGCGCAATGCAAGGTTTTCTCTTTCATGGATGGTTTCTCGGGTTACAATCAGATTAAGATGGCACCCGAAGACATGGAAAAGACAACTTTCACTACGCCTTGGGGCACCTTCTGTTACAAGGTCATGCCGTTTGGGTTGAAGAACGCTGGGGCAACGTACCAACGTGCAATGGTGGCTCTATTCCATGATATGATCCACAAAGAGATAGAAGTTTATGTAGACGATATGATTGCAAAGTCCAACACCGAAGAAGAACATCTGGTCCATTTGCAGAAGTTGTTTGATAGGTTGAAGAAGTACAAGCTGAGACTGAATCCGAACAAATGTACCTTTGGCGTAAGGTCTGGTAAGCTGCTGGGATTCGTTGTTAGTAGTAAAGGTATTGAAGTTGATCCTGCAAAGGTAAAAGCTATACAAGAGATGCCTGCTCCACGAAACGAGAAAGAAGTTAGAGGATTCTTGGGACGTCTGAACTATATTGCTAGATTTATCTCCCATCTGACCGCTACTTGTGAGCCAATCTTCAAGTTGCTGAGGAAAGATCAAGTAGTGAAATGGAACGACTAATGTCAAGAAGCCTTTGACAAAATAAAGAAGTACCTGCAAGAACCTCCGATCATGATACCACCTATTGAAGGAAGACCTCTAATCATGTACTTAACAGTGTTAGAGAACTCGATGGGGTGCGTACTGGGGCAACATGACGAGTCCGGTCGAAAAGAGCATGCAATATACTACCTTAGCAAAAAGTTTACCGACTGTGAAACAAGATACTCACTGCTCGAGAAAACTTCCTGTGCTTTGGCATGGGCTGCTCGCCGACTAAGACAGTATATGTTGAACCATACCACTTTGTTGATCTCTAGAATGGATCCTATCAAATACGTGTTCGAAAAGCCTGCTCTTTCTGGACGAATAGCAAGATGGCAAATGATATTAACAGAGTATGACATCCAATACACAACACAGAAAGCAATCAAAGGAAGTGTAGTGGCGGATCATTTGGCCCAACAAGCTGTAGACGACTATCAATCTATGAGTTTTGAATTTCCAGATGAAGATGTGATGCTTGTTACTGATTATGAACAACCTGGCCCGGATGAAGGACTTGAACCAGGATCCTGATGAACTATGGTTTTTGATGGAGCTTCGAATGCACTTGGTAATGGTATTGGCGCTGTGATTGTCTCTCCCGAAGGTGGACACACCCCGTTCACAGTGTAATACGGTGAACTGACTTTTATAATCGAAATGTCGCGGTTAAGCAAGAGTCGCCGCCGACTTTTATTTTATCCAAATTAAATAGAAAGGCTAAAAGAACAGAAAAAAGCCTTTTAAATAAAATAGGGTTCGGGGGGTAATTATGGAAAGGGAAGGTGTAAGCCACCCTTTGCATCCATGGTTTTCCATGGGCTCTTAATTGCTTTGCTCGTTTTGAAACCAAAAGTTTAGAAATGTATAGAAGATGAAGAAACAAGGACTTTAGCTCGTAAATGAGCGTAGCCTTGAGAGTGTTTGTTTAAGAAAAAGTTGATAAAAGACATTTTAGCCAGAGCAAGGCAATTAGGGGCAATTACCTTATAATTTGAAAAAAGAGTTCTTCTAGCCTTTCAGGGTGAAAGGGTCTATCCATGCCATAGAGGGCAGAAAGCCTTTCATTTGGAGGTTGAAGGGTCGTCGAGTTATCGTTCACCTTAAGACTGACCCATGCCATAGAGAGGCAGGTAGTCTAAAGGGAAGGATCAGAATAGCCTTTTTCGTAGGCAGCCAGAGGATACCTCAGCCTTTTCGTAGGCAACTTTCGAGGGTCGAGATCATGTGTATCGAAGGCAGCATCATTAGGGACCATGATCTTTAATCGAGGCAACATGGCTGAGGTATCCTCGTATTCGAGGGGCATGGCTATTCTGCAAAACACATAAGGCAACAAGGCAGCAGGCAACAAGGCAACAGGCAACAAAGCAACAGAGAGGTTACCCCAAAAGTGTGCGTGTGTGCAACAATCACGTGATTAATATTCAGAATATATATCTTATAATTAAGTCATTCTAATTCAGTTCATGACTTGCACTCCCTAGGATTACTAACCACGCAATAAATATTAACAGTAATAATGGGGAAGGGAAATTGTAACTAGCGGAGGAGAGGGGAATTGAAACCAGCGGGATATAATTAAAAAAGCAAAAAAATATAATAGAGTTAGGGTTTAGGGTTACCGATACTCGTAGCTTTGGCAATTGACAAACCCTGAAGATTGAAAAAGAAAAAATAAACAAAGAAGGGGTGAGTGCATTATCGGTTCGGAGGCAAATACGACTAACCCTAATCATAAAAAAGACAAATGAAATTAAAATCGATAAATAAAGACTCAGCTTTGAATTTGATCTGATATGGTTGGCGGGAAGCCTTGGGGTTAACCCTGAAAAATGGCAAAAATAGCAAAGACAGAAGAATGAAGGCAAGACAAACCCTAAAATCAAAAGGAAACAAAATAGACTTTAAAGATAAGATACTTAGCTCTGGGTTTTTGATCGGGTGCGTAGTCGGAAGGAACCATGTTGATAACCCTGAAAAGGCACAAAAGAAATATTCAGTGTAGGGCATGTTCGTCATAAACCCTGATTAGGGTATGATTTAAATAAGAAAATGTAAATGATTTAATTAATTATTGGTCTTGCGACCTAATTAATTAAATCGGGATAAAAAATAAAAAAATCGAGTGCAAAATATTTTTTATGACCTTTTACGGATTTTTATGAACCTTTTAGAATAAAAATAAAATATGTATGAATTTTTAAATAAATATGAATAAGCTTTTAATTATATATATAAAAAAATGTTAGGAAATAAGTATAATAGTTATTATTATTAAGAAAAGAAAAGGGAAATAATTAAACAAGTTATATATTAATATATAAATAAAATAAGGCTATGTAATAAAAAATAAAAATATGAAAATCTTAACTTTTGATCAGGTGCTGCGCATGTATGGTGGTTCTTGGTACACCTGCAGTCCTTGGCGCGTTGGATTAGATCAGATGAAGATCTCGTGGCTGGCTGGATGAGGGAGCACCACGCTACTGTGCGTCTTGAAGTATGGGATCTCTTCGTTCAAACCCAAAAACGCGCGCCACGAACTAACCAATGGGAGGCTGACACGCCATCGTCCCCTACCTCTGGCTTTCTGAAACTGTATCTATTACAGCGCTCTTTGTTTCGAAGCGCTGTAAAAGCCCCTGCGTGCAAAACTTGAAAATAGCGAATAGGTGCATATGAACACATAAATTTGGCGCACATGTACCTTTCGAATCCACTGATCCTCACGAACACGAACATGGTATCGATTAGGCTTGATTTTACCTACAGAAAAAAGCCCTAATTCGAAGGTACGAACCCTAACATGGCAATCGATCCATAACCGTATCATAGTGCACCAAACTTTCCAGAAACGTTAAATACATCATTCTAAACACGAATATGCCATTGGATTTAAGAATGGATGTGTCATACCCCAAAATTTGCCCACACTTTTCAAAAATTCAAAACTATTTTTCAAAATTGGATTTTTATAAAATCTCGGGTTCATTTACATTGACATCCTGAATTTTATAAATATTCGATTTAAAGTCTATTTTAAAATATAATAGTTTAATCTTAAATTATTATATTTTAATAAATAGCAAAATGCTTATTGATGCTTCATATACTTCAATTGGCTTTTTATTTCAAATAAATAATATAGCACAATTGGTAAGGAAGTAAGGTTTGTAGGTACAAGGTCTCGGGTTCGACTCCCACTTCTTACATTTTTTATTTGTTTCTATAGTTTTAATTTTACTCTCATTTATATTAAAAAAAAACATAAAAAAAAAATGTCCTCTCATTTATATTAAAAAAAAACATTTTTTTACCATTTTAATTTTGATTTTCGTATTAATTAAATAGTTTTTTTTAAAAAAATAATCAATTTTTACTTCTTATGCTTTTTTAGCCAAAAAATCAACAAAAAAAACATAAAATATTGAAAAATCCCAAAAAAAGAAAGTTTTATAGTCAAATTTGTTATTTAATAATTCTCAATCAATTTCAATTAAAGTTTTTATTATCTTTGTTTTTACCTTTTTTAATTCTAGGTCAAAATTTGTACACTATAAAACTAACCTATCATATACTATTCCCCTGAGAGACGTACACTCACAGACTAACAATATTTTTTTTTACTTACACTATTCACGTACATAACAGTTCCATAGTCCCCAACCCATTTTTTTATTACACATAATTTCTCACAAAAAAAATACATACACACATCTTAGCATTATCATATCATCAATCTCCCTCACACTAACTTCTAACTACCACACTTTTACCATTTCCATTTAAATATAATTCCAACAAAATAATAACATCATATAAAACAATAACGTATGCAATGAACACAATACAAACTTTCTCTATTTCATCAATTAACCATTAACAAACTTTTTTCCATCTAATCATAACTTGAATCAAAATCCATAATAAATTTGTGTAGTATCCTATCTAAGTTATTTTGCAGAGAAAATAAAGAAAAATAATGTGGATCTAAACAATCACTGAATCGATTGGATCGAAGCTTTCGGTGTCGCAAAGATCCTTTCAATCGGATCTGCTCCGAAACGCACAACTGGTTGTTCGGTTCACCACGCACCCGATGACAAACACCGCAGCCCTTTTCGCGACCAACACCGTGTCACGGATCCGACTGCTCAGATCACGCGCGCCACCGCGATGTCGCCAGTGTCGCGCACCCTCAGGTCGTTCACCAAAACGGCGCCGGAATCTCCACCAAAGACCGTGTCCACGCTCTTCGCCGTCATCGTTTTGTTTCGGTATTGTTTTTATTTTTTCATTTATTCTTTTCTTTTTTGTGGAGTTTTGACATTTGTTTTATATTGAAGGAGAAAAGAGAAAAATGGTGGTTCTTGTTAAAAGAAGAAGAAGATTAGCGTGGTGAGAGAAAGAGGAGTTGGGAAATGGAATCTAATTTCATTTTTTAATTCAACAAATAACTTGCCACGTGTCATCAATTCAGTGGCCATAGTTTTGTTTGAAAAAGTCATTGTGTTTTTAATATTTTTGTTATGTCAATTGCATCATTTTTGTTTATTTTTATTTATTTTTATTTCCTAACATTATCTGTTTAATTTTAGAATTATTATGGATTGGTTTGAATGGGCCTGCTCCAGATAGTCCATCGATTTGCTCTTTACACCCTCTATCAGGCGGACCACTCCCTCCTTGCTGCTATGGATTCGCTTTGGGCCTGCAGTTAGAAGCCCAGCGAATTCCTTACCATGCACCCTCCATTTTTACTGTTTTTTTAGCCCATTTTATGTGATTGATTAGTTTTATTTAATACTTATTTTTAATTGATTGAAACATGTTTCTATAACAAAAATACCAAAAAAAATGTTGTGATATATAAAATACAAAAAATATTATTAGAGCTTAGATATAGTTAGAATTTATTTTCCCTATTAAAAAAAAATATATATACAAAAATATATTTTATGTTTAGATTTTATTTTCATATTAAAAATACCAAAAAATAAATATTAGTTCATGTTAATCTCTCTTTAGAATTTATAGTTTGTTTAGATATTTGTTATTAATTTCTTGATTAATATTTGATTACTAACATTTGCTTTGTTTTGTGAGGTACCACTCCTATGGTTTTGGACTTTCTTATGGACATTAACTACTAAATTCTGTACATTTATATATGTTAATTTCCGCTTTAATTTTTATTTTTTTTGGTTTGTAATAATTTTTTCTCCCCGATTGGCAATTTGTAATCCCCTCCCTGAAGCGATGTAATAGCGTAGGAACCTTTACCTTTCCGCACTTTATTTTCTGCACAAATATTAATTGTTAGATGTATGCTAATAGGATTGTATGGAAAGACTAAAACTAAACATAGTTAACTTAATTTCAAAGATAAGTATTCGAATCTAACACACTTGCACTCACTCACCCCTAGGGTACGCTCCTCTTCGGTTGCCTTCGATTATAAGGTCGCGTCCCTCGAAATGTAGAGGTACCCATTAGCAAAGGTCCCTCGATATAAAATCGTCACTAAGTCCCTCGATGACCCTCGATTGTTGCCTACGAAAAAGTGACGATCGTCCCTTCGAAATTGCTAAGGGTACCTCTATCATGTTGCCTTCAACGACCTCGATGACCCGCACGTCCAATATAAAGGATTTCCTACTTCTACATAGTATGGATAATCCTAGGAACTTTAAAAATTACAGAAAAAGACCAGTTAACTAGGGTAGTTCTCTTAACCTGCCTAGCTCAATAAAAGACATCTTTTCACTACTAATTCAAAAAACTAAGGCTACGCATTTACGCTAAAGTCCTTATGTTTCTTTTCAATTCAAAACAAACAAACATGAGCTAAGCAAGTTAAGAGCCCGTAGATAACTACGGATGAAAAGGGTGCTTGCACCTTCCCTTTTCATAACTTACCCCCGAGCCCGTTTTCTTTCAAAAAGGTCTTTTTCTGTACTTTTTACCTTTCCTAAAATTGGACAAAATAAAAGTCGGTGGCGACTCATGCTCACCGCAACATTGTTGCTTATAAAAATAAAAGTCAGTTCACCGTGTTACAGGATGCATGAATACAGAGAATCGACTTGGTTTATAAATCGGTTAAGAATGACTTACAGTGCTCGATTCGTGTGGTTTTGTGACTCGGAAACGATTGGGAATCGTTCAGTGATGTTCAGAGAATGAATTGGGATCAATTAAACGCCTTCAATCTCTTTGTAACCAAGAATTGAAGTTTGAGTTTTCTTTGAGCTTTCTTGACTCGGGTTTGAGGTTTCTTGCTGCAGAATTCGTAACCCTTGCATCTGAATGGCTTTGATACTTATAGGAGACTATTTTAGGTCAATAAAACTGAACAAAATCCAATTGAATCTTGATATTTGATATTTGAAAAATTTGATTGAAATCATGGGAGAAATCTTTCTATTATTATCCAATTTCAATCTTTTTCTTCCTCCTATTGATTTGCACGAATTTGAGTAGTATATTGAGATATTATGGACCTCAAGATTAGCCAAAAATAATCTTTGTATTAAAGAATTGATTTTTTCATATTTTATTTTAATTATAATTGAATTTAAATGAATAAATCCAAAAATAAATGAAATAAAATAGAGGAGGGCTTGTCATCGGGCTTATAGGTCCTAAATATACTCAAGAGAAAGTTTAAAACAATAGAACTTGGGCCCAATTGGAAATATATTCAATTTCTTTCACATTTTTCCCTCCAAAATAGTCCAACTTTAACAAGGCATATCTCCCTCGATTTTTGTGGTATGGAGGGGTTCTAGGACTTTTTAGAAACCTTAGAGAGTCCTCTAACCAGTGTCTTTGGTCTCAGGTCCAAATTCTTTTCCATGCTCATTTTATGTCCTTTTGAAAAAAGTGTCTTTTTGTTGACTTTTGAAAAGGACCTATAATGTTCTAGTCCATATCTCTCAAATGAAGCATCTTTGGACTTGGCATGTGAGAGACAATCTTGTATAGAATCAAATTTCCTTCAAAATGAGCTTTGGATGGGAAATTTTTGATGTTCCATGTGAGAGTTATGGCTGGTCAAAGTTCAGTTGACTTTTCCTATGCAAACCCTAATTTAGAAACTTTTTGAATTATTGATTTTTGATCTTTCCTTGATGAACCATGATCAATTCTTGATCAAATGGTGAATGATACTTCAATATGAGGATCTTGACAAAAAATCAGGAGTTTTGACTTTACTTTGACCACTGTTGACTTTTAGGTTAACTTAGTCGGCTGTTGACTTTCTGAACAATTGAGTGGCTAATCTTTTGAATTGAGACTTGATACTTGTCATAGAGATAGTGTGAGATATATTGAGCCATATGGGATGCCTTGGAGCCATTGATTCACTGATTTTCCTTTGAGCAGACCAAACCCTAGTTTCAGAGCCTTGTATAGGAGAGTGTGTCTTGGAACTTTGTATATTGATTTGACTTTGTATAAGAGAACTAGTATGGGCAAATTTTGGGGTATGACACACAACAAGACTATGCTTCGACTGTACCAATATGTAGCAACCTGCCCTAAAATTGAAGGTTTTAGAGTCGCCACCTATTCTGAAGGGCGAATAGGAAACCCTACGCACTTAAGAGATTCGGGGTAAGTTATTATAATCAGGTCGAGGGAAGGTGTTAGGCACCCTCAACCCTTTCCTATTGGCTTTGAATCTAAGGGTCAAGTTTTATGGCTAAAAGTTAAGGTTAATAGCTAAGGAATTGAATAGGGGAAAAATTGAGATTTTAGGGAGGGGGACTCGCCTTGGTTATCCAAGTGCCTACGTATCTCCTTATGGAGAATCAGAGTCTACGTAGTTCGGGCCAGGGTTGTACGCCTTAAATTAATATGAGGTGGTTTGAAGGTATTTTGAGTTACCTTATCGCAGTTTTGAGATTTGTGGTTTTGCAAGGTATTTTGAATTACCTTATTCGCAGTTTCGAAATTCGCAGTATTGAAGAGATGAATGTTTTAAGATTGGGCGTACAACCCTGATTTTAATATGTTACCATTAGTTGTAATAATCAATAGGTTTGATTACCATGGCTAACGGATTAAAGGGAGGATTGCTAACCACTATAATCGATAGATTCGATTATCACGAATAGCAAATGTGCGTATTTTAATTATCGTTACCCCTCATAATCGATAGATTCGATTACAAATAATAACGAATTTTAATAATGGGAAAACGCTAATCATTATAACCAATAGCTTTGGTTAAAACCATTTAGCGAAATAATGTTATTTTAATTATATTAATTTAATTGATAATTAAATGATCGATTATTACCCATCGCGATCGATTAATGCGGTCGAAACGAATAATAAATTAAATCCTAAGATTTCGGCTAAAAACTAATGGGATTGGACAAACCCTAATATCTTATATAACCGTTCTAGGGTTTTTGTAATTTATAATTAAGAATTAAAATTAATTAAATAATTAAGTCGAATAATCGGAAAATCCTAAATAATTATAATCCTAATCCTAAGCATGTTATCTAATCGAATAATTTAATTAGATTGAACATAAATAATTAATTAACAATTAATCTAAATGTTTAAATAATAAAATAAATAATAAAGAATACATGAAACCTGGCTTTTATTGCGTGTGGGCAAGCTGGGAGTCTATAGTATGCACCTTCGTCCTTGTACGTTAGATCTGGATTGTAGAGAGATCGTATGGCTGAGAACCGAGGGTATACGGTGCCCTTTCTGTGGGGTGTACGTATGCAATCCGTGGATTGTTAGTCCATAAAAATAAGTTGTGTTGGCCAGGGTTCGAACCCCAGCCCTGTGTGTTGCATATCCCTTTATTGACCACGCCAACCAATACATGTTATTTGTACATAGCATGCCTAGAAACAATAATAAATAAAATGAACCTGGTAATGCTCACAGTCAACGAAGCATTCAACGTGGGCCCTCCATATCCAGTTTCGTCCAATCGCGAGGGGAAAGAGAAGAGTCCTTCTTTGACTCGCAAACAAGCACGCGCCATGTGGATAGAAAGAGTCAAAGAAAGCGGACCAACCACACAGGATGTCCCACGCGTAATCCACCCTCTTGGTGCACTATTCATCTTCTTCAACAGCATTACCTGCGGATTTATCCATGCTTTCACCTACGGATTCATCTGCGCATAATCCTTCAAATTCTGCACCAAATTAAAAATCTAAAAAAAATGTTAGACAAGTAATACAAGCGCCCAGATCTCTCATATGGCATGCCACGGTTTCAATGGTGGCGTTGTTTCTGTCAGAAAAGGCCTCAAAGGGGGGTCTTCGAAGATCTCTTTCCTTGAGCCCTAACCATGGCATTTCTTTATATCTGCGTTATAACTCCCTATAAACGGTTCTAAACGACTCCAAACTTCGCCCTGAACTCGAACACACGATTAGATTCGATTGCAAATTTGCAATATGCTAAATCACCGGTTGTGAATTTTGAAAGTATGAACGAATATGAACAATGTGGAGACTTGTATTCTCACATCATGAGACCTCAAGAATGGTGTGCACTCATCTTGTCTTACCTCCTGGGAACGATGGAATGGATGGCTCGAGCTTTGAATGGCTGCGGCAAAGAGAAACAAAGAACCAAGTTTTTTGTGAACTTTATGATTTGAAAACCCTAGCCCTTATGTCCCAATTTTGTCCCCCTCCCATACTGCATGTTTTTATCATATATATGGATCCAATTAGGGTTTAAACATGGGAAAGAATCATGAGAATAAATGACACAAAATTGATTGGAAAATTTGCATAAAAACATTCTATTTTTGGTTCCATCATATCTCTTTCTCTCTCCACGAAATTTCCTTGATTTGATCTCAATATATTTCTCCAAATTTGATAGCAATAAGATTTTATTCCAATTTTTGATTATTTTTATCATTTATTTAGTTTATATTGACTTTTTATGAATAAAAATTCAATATAATAAAAAATAAATGAGTAAAAAAGAAAGAATGGAATTATGGGCTTCTAATGCATTCATGATCATGTTTAGAAACTCAAACCTAGGCCCATTAGTCAAAATAAGTGGTTTTGCTCAAATTGACTTTTTTGTATTTCTCCAAAATCGACCATCTTCAAAGCCTTGTATCTCCTTCAATTTTAATCATATGAAGGCATTCTAGAACTTTTTAGAAAGCTCAAAGAGTCCTCTAAGTGACCTTTTTGGTTTCATCTTGATTGAACCTTCCATGCTCAGGTTATGAGTCTTGACCTAAAAGGTATTTTTATTGACTTTTAAAAGGGACCTGTAATGTTTTTGTCCATATCTCCTAAAAGGTGCATTTCTTGATCTTGGGCCCAACATCAAAGTTATAGAGGATGAAATTTCCTTGAGAATAGGCTTTGGTTGGAGAATTTCTGACAAACCATGCGAGAGTTATGTCCGGTCAAAGTTGAGTTTACTTTCTTTTATAAAAAACCCTAATTTGAACCTTTTCATTTGTTCATTTCTGAGTTTTTATTAATGGATCATGATCAAACTTTGATCAAATGATGGATATAATCTCACATACTTGATGTTGACCAAAAATCTTGAAGTTTGACTATATTTTGACTATAGTTGACTTTTAAGTCAACATAGTCGATTATTGATCATCTGAGTCATTGAGTGAGCAAACTTTGGAACTTGAAGCTTGACTTTTGTCATGGAGATTCTTTGAGACATATGAGACACCCTGAGATCCATTTGAGGCCTTAGAGATTCAAAATCCTTTGGTAAAATGTAAACCCTAATTTTGAGAGCCTCGGTTAGGAGAGAGTTGCTTGAGAAGAACCCCTGAGCCTTGAGTTATTGGAGATGAAAAGAGGAGGGCGGATTTTGGGGTATGACACAATAATATGGCTGAGTATGAAGCATGCATCTTGGGACTCAGAGCTGCTATCGACTTAAGAATCAAGTTCTTGGAAGTATATGGGGATTCAGCCCTAGTAATCAGTCAAATCAAAGGAGAATGGGACACGAAGCATCCTAATCTCATGCCTTATAAATATTTGGTGCTATCTTTAATTCCACACTTCGAAGAGATTAATTTTGAACACATTCCCCGAGAGGAGAATCAACTGGAATACGCATTAGCTACTATGTCATCCATGTTCAAGGTCAGATGGGACAACGAGGCTCCTATAGTTACCATTGAAAGATATGACGAACCAGCATACTGTTACGAGATAGTTACTGACGAGGTTGAAGAAAAACCATGGTTTCATGAAGTAAAAAGATACCTCGAGGCTCAAGAGTACCCTGAAAGGGCATCTATCAATGACAAGAAGTTCTTAAGAAGGTTCGCATCCAAGTTCTTTCTAAGCAATGGAACCTTATACAAACGCAATCATGATTCAACCCTGCTCCGTTGTGTGAACAAGAAGGAAGCTGAAGAGATCATGGAAGACATGCATGGTGGTACCTTTGGAACTCATTCTAGCGGACACACTATGGCTAAAACGATTCTAAGAGCCGGATACTACTGGTCCACCATGGAAACTGATTGTCACCAACATTCAAGAACTTGCCACAAGTGTCAGATATACGCCGACAAAGTACACGTACCTCCTATTCCTTTAAATGTTCTGACTGCACCTTGGCCTTTTGCAATGTGGGGCATTGATATGATCGGAGAAATTAAACCTACCGCCTCCAATGGACACAGTTTCATCCTAGTAGCCATTGACTATTTTACCAAATGGGTAGAGGCTGCTTCATTTGCATCCGTAACCAAGAATGTGGTGGCTCGATTCATTAAACACAATCTCATCTGTCGGTATAGCATCCCCGAGAGGATTATCACTGATAATGGTACCAATTTGAATAACAAGATGATTACTGAGCTCTGCACACAGTTCAACATCAAACACCACAATTCTTCTCCTTATAGACCAAAGATGAATGGCGCTGTGGAAGCCGCCAACAAGAATATAAAGAAGATTGTACAGAAAATGACTGTGACTTATAAGGATTGGCACGAAATGTTACCGTTTGCTCTTCACGGTTATCGTACTTCTGCATGTACATCGACTGGGGCAACCCCGTTCTCATTAGTCTATGGCACGGAGGCTGTGCTACCGATCGAAGTTCAGATTCCATCCTTAAGGATCATGAAAGAGGCAGAGCTAGACGAAGACGAATGGATTCAGACTCGACTAGACCAGATAAATCTGATTGACGAAAAGAGGCTTGCGGCTGTTTGTCTTGGACAATTGTATCATAAGCGTATGATCAAGGCATTCAACAAAAGAGTCAAACAACAAGTTTATCAGGCTGGTGACTTGGTCATACAGAGGATTATTCTACCACAAGGTGATCCTAGGGGCAAGTGGACTCCCACCTATGAGGGACCATTTGTAATCAAGAAGATTTTCTCCAGAGGAGCCATGATACTAACTACTATGGACGGAGAAGACTTTCCACAGCCTGTGAACGCAGACATAGTAAAAAAATACTACGCATAAATATGACCCGCTAGGTCGACGTACCTAGGCAAAAGTAAGAGCATCCCGGCAAACCAAAAGGGTTTGGGAAAAAATTAGGGATATATATAAAAAAATGTACACCCGTCAAGTTGAAAACCCGAAAGGGCGACTTGGGCAAAAAAGGGTATCCTGGTAGGCTGAAAACCTGAAAGGGCGGTCTAGGCAAAATTTAAGGATTAAGCGTACGACTATGTCTCATTCACATCATTCACCAATCAGATATATCTACAACATCAAGTTCAAAAGGCTCGGATCGACTCAATCATCTTTCTCCAACAAGCAAGGGATGAGATGCTCGAAGACATAATAGCAATAGTAGGGTTGAAACTTAAATAGGATTGTTTCCACATAGCTATTTTTCTTTTGCTTTATTCTGTACCTTTTTCAAAAACACACAATATGTTTTTATTTTCGCCTATTCATGGCTTTCTTAATACAAGTTATTTTCTCTCTATCGAGTTTTCATTTTTCTCTTTTTCGAATACGCAAACGTCCAATGATAATGTTGAATGAACATATGCATATGAACATGATTGTCATCTATCTTTTCTGTCATAAAAATATCTATTAGTTCATTTGATAGGAAAGGCAAAGAGACAATGTCTAAGGTAATCCAGAAGTCCTCCTTCAAAGTCAATAATCTGAAGGAATCCCCACAGAGTATTCATTAAGAAGATATCTTCAATACTCTCAACAAAAGACATAGTTCCCCAACAGAATTTATCAATATCTCTTATCCCCAGTCAGGGTGTATCAAGTTACTGATCATCCCCAAGAAATAATCATAAATCCCCAGTCGAGTGTTTCCAAGATAAGATCGACAACAAAAAGATCTACCCTCTCAGTCAAGATGTTCCAAAAAGCACCAATCATAGTCATACATCATAAATCATAAGCATATTCATACATCACATACATTACTTCACATGCACGTCCCTCATTTATTTTGAGGAGCACATAGCTCACGCATCATAATATTGTATAAAAAACTAATAATATTTGATAGGTACACTACAAAGATTCAAATTTTATTCGAAGCAAAACCTAACGCACCGTTTTCCAGACATCTGAGGATGCAATTGAGGATAGTCTAACGCACGACTTATTCATCAACCTAACGCACGGTTTTCCAGACATCTGTGGATGCAATTGAGGATAGTCTAATGCACGACTTATTCTTCAACCTAACGCACGGTTTTCCAGACATCTGAGGATGCAATTGAGAATAGTCTAACGCACGATCTATTCTTCGACCTAACGCATGGTTTTCCAGACATCTGAGGATGCAAATTGGATCTGATCTGACGTACGACATATCCTTCAGCCTAACGCACGGTTTTCCAGACATCTGAGGATGCAATTGAGGATAGTCTAATGCACGATTTATTCTTCAACCTAACGCACGGTTTTCCAGACATCTGAGGATGCAATTGAGAATAGTCTAACGCACGATCCATTCTTCGACCTAACGCACGGTTTTCCAGACATCTGAGGATGCAAATTGAATCTGATCTGACGTACGACATATCCTTCAGCCTAACGCACGGTTTTCCAGACATCTGCTGATGCAAACTAGACCAAGTCTAACGTACGACTCAACCTAAGTCTATTCCTCAGAAACAGTCTAACGTACGACACATTCTGACTCTCAAGTATATCAAGTCGGATGGCATCTTCAAGCCCATCTCCATCATACATCTTCTCCAAACACATGGATGGCATCTTCAAGCCCATCTCCGACAAAAGTCCCTACTTCAGCTAGGGCAAATTTCTTGCTATTCTAGTGTTCAATCATCTTCCACCTTCAGATACCGACTGGCCTACAAACCACTCTACATCTTCAGGTTTAAGATAATTGAACAGGGGCAGCTGTCATACCCCAAAATTTGCCCATACTATTTCCCTTATACAAATTCAAATCAATATACACAGCTCCAAGACACACTCTCCAATACAAAGCTCTGAAACTAGGGTTTGGTTTATTCAAAGGAAAATCAATGAATCAGTTTCTCCAAGGCATCCTATATGGCTCAATATATTTCACATTACCTCTATAACAAGTATCAAGTCTCAACTCAAAGTATTGGTCACTCAATTGTTCAAAAAGTCAACAGTCGACTAAGTTAACCTAAAAGTCAACCGTGGTCAAAAGTAAAGTCAAAGCTCCGGATTTTTTGTCAAGATCCTCATATTGAAGTATCATTCACCATTTGATCAAGAATTGATCATGGTTCATCAAGGAAAGATCAAAAATCAACAAATCAAAAAGTTTCTAAATTAGGGTCTGTATAGGAAAAGTCAACTGAACTTTGACCACCCATAACTCCTACATGTAACATCAGAAAATTTCCATCCAAAGCTCATTTTAAAGGAAATTGAATTCTCTACAAATTTGTCTCTCACATGCCAAGTCTAAAAATGCTTCATTTGAGAGATATGGACTAAAACATTATATGTCCTTTTTAAAAGTCAACAAAAATTCACTCTTTTCAAAAGGACGCACAAGGAGTATGGAAAAGAATTTTGATATGAGACCAAAGACACTGGTTAGAGGACTCTCTAAGGTTTCTAAAAAGTCTTAGAACACTTCCATACCTCAAAAAATGAGAGAGATAGGCCTTGTCAAAGTTGGACTATTTTGGAGGGAAAAATGTGAAGGAGTTTGAATTTTTTGCTAATGGGCCTACATTTTTAAGATCCAAACTTGTTCCTTATGACATTGAGAGCCCATAAACCATTTGCCACGAATTTATTTGATTTTAATTAATTTTATAAGAATTTTATTCATTTAAAATTCAATAAAGTTAAGGAAAATTAAAAGATTTGGAAGGAAATTGATTTTGAATCAAATCTAATCCACATTTACTCCAAAACTCAATCAAATTTCGTGCATGTGGTAATTGAAACAAAGTGAATCAAATATTGGCCAAAATTAGGAAGTTCCATAATCAAATTTTCAATCAAATTTTCTTAATGGCAATCAAAGATTCAAAGAGATTTTGGCCAAGTTTGTTAACCTAATACATTCCCTATAAGTACACAAAGCATTGCAGACCTAAAGGGGTTGGAAATTCGTGGCTCAAGAACCCTAATCCGAATCAAAAAGTTCAAGGAAATCTCAAACACGAATTTGGAATTGCAGACTAATTCAAGGAATTCAAAGCATCGATTCACGTTCTTGGAGGTTCACTGAAACTTTCTGGACCATTGTTCTGCACCAACACTCCCAGAATTACCTCCTACAAGCCGAGGTATGTCGCAAAATTCTCAAACTCGATTGCTCCGATTCATGGCTTTTAAGCATATTTTGAATGCGTATATATGTTTGTTATGATGTTGTGAATGATTCTGGATGTTTAATTGTGATTCCATGCGCGTTTGCTATAGATTGCCATTATTAGGGTTTGTTAGGTTCGGTTAGGGGTTCTTGATCCAGGACAAATTAAGCCACGAAACAGGTACCATCAGATTCGTATGAATGAGACGAATCCATTCATGGCCTCGCGCCAAATTTCTGTGTTTGTTTGGTTGTATTCGTGATGCACAGGTGTGATAGGTACAAGGTTTTTACAGCGTATGTGCAGAAGCGCTATAAAAGGTCTGTTTCAGAAATTCCAAGGAAGAAGACAATACGTGTCTCTCCTTGGTTGGTAAGATCTCGCGCGCGTTTTCAATTTTGGGTCAGCTGAATCCAATGCATTAAGATGCACGTGTTACCATGCGTCCTCACGTTTCCAGCCATCTGATCATCATCACCCTCAATCCAACGCTCATAAGATGCCGGTCCATCATGTTCCCTCAGCGAGCTGTCACACTGGATCACCCAGTTAAGTTTTCATTTTTTTTTATTTTTAATTATATAATTCCTTTATTTATTTCTTTTTATTTATATTATACTTTTTTTAATCATTTGTTTTCTAAAACCTTTTTATATAATAATAACATATTATTTGTTTCTTTAATATACTTATTTATTTAGTTTATTTATTTTATTTATATTTCTATATTATCTAAATTATTTTATTCTTAATATATTTATTATTTACTTATTTCAATTGCATTTATTTATTTATGTATATTCAAAAATTCATATATATTTTATTTTAACTCTAAAAAAATCATAAAAAATATCTTTGTGTTCGATTTCATCTTCTCTTCTCGATTTAATTAATTAGGTCGCGAGACCAATAATTAATTAAATCGTTTACGTTTTTATTCAATTCGTACCCTAATCAGGGTTTATGAGAATATGCCATACACTAAAAATATTGTTTTTTCTTGTGTATTCTCTTCAGGGTTAACCCCGAGGCTTCCTCCGACTGTCAACCATATCAGATCAAATTCGAAGCTAAGTGCCTACTTGTTTATTTATTTTAAATTTCTTTATCTTTTTATTTTTAGGGTTAGTAACGTTTGCCTCCGAACCGATAATGCACTCACCCTACTATTGTTTCTTATTTTTCCCACCTTTCAGGGTTTGCCAAATGCCAAGGCTTCGCATAGTCGGTAACCCTAAACCCTGATCTTAATTATTACTTGTGTTAGATCTATTTATTTATTATCCTCCGTTGGTTTCAATTCCCCTTTCCTCCGCCGGTTTCATTATCCCCTTTCCCGTATTTGCTTTTATCAATTGTTGTGGTTAGTAACTTTAGGGAGTGCAACCCTGAATTAAATTAGCATCACTAATTATAAGATTAAATTTCTGAATTAACCACGTGATTGGTGCACACACGCACACTTTTAGGGAAATCTCTCTGTTGCATGTTGCCTGTTGCCTTGTTGCCTTGTGTTTTTGCAGAATAGCCAGTCCCTCGAATACGAGGATACCTCAGCCATGTTGCCTCGATTAAGATCATGAGTCCCTAATGATGCTGCCTTCGATACACTAAACATGATCTCGACCCTTGGAAGTTGCCTACGAAAAGGCTGAGGTATCCTCTGGCTGCCTACGAAAAGGCTATTCTGGTTCTTCCCTTAGACTACCTGCCCTCCCATGGCATGGGACAGTCTTACGATGAACAAACTCTCGATGACCCTTCAACCTCCAAATGAAAGGCTTCCTGCCCTCTTATGGCAAGGATAGACCCTTTCCCCAGAAAGGCTAAAAGAACTTCTTTTTCAAACTATAAGGTAATTGCCCCTAATTGCTTTTCCTTGCTCTAAAACTTTTTTCATATTCTTTCTCATAATTCTTCAAAATGGCTACGCTCATTTACGAGCTAAAGTCCATATTCTTTTTCTTCTACATTTCTTTTCAAAAAACGAGCAAAGCAATTAAGAGCCCATGGAAAACCATGGATGCAAAGGGTGCCTCACACCTTCCCTTTGCATAATTACCCCCCGAACCCTATTTTATTTAAAAGGTTTTTTCTTTTCTTTTAGCCTTTCCGATATTTGGATAAAATAAAAGTCGGTGGCGACTCATGCTTAACCGCGACATTTCGATAGAAAAGTCAGTTCACCGTATTACACCCATCTTACAGACAGTTGATACTTGACCTCGCCAAAGTCTTCCTTGAAGTAAAGTGAAACACCCTTCTCGCTGAATATCAAAGGATACCAAACTGGATTCAAGAAATGATTCATGCACCTATTACAAACAACAAACCTCACACAAAAACATTAGAGACCCTAATGTACCATTAGTCTCCCTCAAGCACTCAATATTTAGAGGTGAAGGACCATATACATGGAATTATGACTAAGGATTAGGATGATGAACAATGCCCAAAAATGTCACAAACCAATCTAAAGCAAAAGGTGTTAGTCAAGGTATAGATGAACGTGAATGAAGAACACAACACAAGGTTCTACCAAATTTCTAGATGAGTGAGTCTTGGCAAAGATGATAATCTTGAGATTGATTAATCATGAATAACATAACAAGATTAATCAACTCACTCTCAAATTTACTCAACACAACAACACAATTGAACAAACATAGATGCAACAAAAAGGATAATGAATTTGACATCAATTCATAATCAAGAAATCATTTATGGAAAGAAGGAGAGAAAGATTCATGGTGTAAGGATGAACACACTAAGAAGAGAAGAAAAAGAATACACTTCTTGTCTCTATGGGTTTTTCCATAGGTTTCACACACTTGTTACTTTAATCAAAGAAAATGCTATATAAATGAAATATGAAAACTGGGTCTTGAAGCATTGATTCAAATCAAATGAAAACTTTGATTCAAATCAAGTGACAATTGTGATTCAAATCAATTTGGACAGAGCCAAAATAAAGCTTCAAATGGACATTTAATTAGAATCAATATTTGTACTTGATTCGAATCAAATGAGGTTGTGGTTAGAATCATGCCTATTTTCTAATTTGAATCAATTTCACCATAGAAAATTAACATGTTTCACATAGTTCATGGTCCGAATCATATATTGTACTTGATTCGAATTAAATCATTGATATTTCAAATTTAGTAACTTTAACTTGTGATTCAAGCAATGGCTCTGGAAATGACAAGAGAGTATCTCACAGGATCAAAAAGGAATACTAACTAAGATTCAAGAAGTTTATTTCATGAAATATGGAGGGTTCTTAGTGGTACAAATTACTAATAGCCGAAACGATTACAATCAAATTGAAATGATAAAAGCATACAAGCACAACGAACAAATATTTTCCAAATTACAAATACCCAATCCAACTTATATCAATCAATAATCAATTTGACAAAAACATCAAAACACAAATGATACTTAAAGCACATAAAAGATATCATAAGATACTTTGTGCTTTCAAGGACACCTAGCCCAATCAGCATCACTATAAGCACTCAATTAAAGAGCAATTCCAATGGGAAAGAATAATCCACAGTGAGAGGTTCCCTTCAAGTAGCGACTTATATGACTAACTGCAACCAAGTAAATATGGCAAGGAGAACGCATGAATTGACTTACTTGCTGAACATCAAAGGATATGTCAGGTTGAGTAATAGTCAAGTAATTAAAGGTGCCAATAAATTGTCGATACAAGAAAGGATCAGGAAAAAGATCACCATTATTATGATGATATTTAATATTAACCTCAAGGGGAGTATCTATCGAATTAGATGATTGGAGACCATGCATAGAAATCAATTTTGTAGCATACTTGTGTTGATTGAGAAATAGGCCCTTGGATGTAGAATAGACCTCAAGACCAAGAAAAGAATGCAGTTTACTAAGACATTTCCTATGAAATGAAGTCTGTAAGTATTGTTTAAATCTCTGAATGGAACCAGGATCAGTACCAGTAATAATCATATCATAAACATACACATAAAGTAAGACAATTCTCGTAGATGTACTATGAATAAATATAGAGGAATCATACCAACTTTGAATAACAAAGAGCCCAAATATAGTGGAGCGGGATTTCTCATACCATGCTGATAAGTGCCAAAATATCGATATTTTGAGTATATATTTGTGGCACTTATCGATTCTATTCTTATGATTTTTGTAATAAAATCATAAATTTTGTGTCAATATGTGCATACTTGTGTTTTTAATTCATTTTTATACCAATTAATAGTTTTCCATTCATTTTATAGGTATTCATGCATATTTGGAGCATTGAGTAATAAAGACCAAAGGCTAAGCTTCAAGAATGCAAATTCTACCAATTCATAAAAGAATAAGGCTCAAAATAAGGATGATAAAATTATCCTTTTGGTTTCCATTCATTCATTATTGGATAGAGCATTGAATAAGCTTTCCAACGCTTCGAACCGGGCGCAATTCGGAGTTACGGTTCTCAACTTATGGCGAAAACAAGATTTCACTTTTGCTGTCAGTCCGCTGAGCGGAGGGGGTCCGCTGAGCGGAGCTCCAGCGGAGCAAATCAGAGTCTGGATGCAATTTTGAGTCCGCTGAGCGGAGGGGGTCCGCTAAGCGGACCTGCTAAGACAGCAGCTCGTTAAAAGGGGCAAAAATCACATTTTTAGGTTATGGGTTGGGTATTTTTGAGTCCCAACACCATCAACTTCATTCTTAGAGTAGAATTGGCTTAGAAAACAACTTCGGAGGTTGCATAAGGATGATCGGGGGTGGATTGAGCATCGAACGGAGCTGACAAACCGGGAGATTTTCGGTTCATTTCTCTTCTTCTTTGTGTATTTCTCTTTGGTTGGGTTTTGTTTGTATATTTACTTGAATCTTATGTATATTTACCGATTATAATGTTATGTTTAACTTGCTTTACAAATCTGTGTTAATATTATCCTGGATTTTTGCTCTATGCTGGGGATTTGGGGTGCTTTAGAGATAAACTTCTTGAATCCTTATCTAGGATGATAATCTGTTGGTTCTGAACTCTAGAGATGGATTTAGAGCTAGCATTCACCGTTTGTATCTGTTCGTAATGCTTTCGTGTTTGAGCGGCGCGCGAGAGATCGCCGACACGAGAATACGGATGTTCTCGCGACTTCGCGTTAGAGATAACCTTAGTTGTGAGATGATCTCGTTTGTGCTCCAGAGATGGACGCTTATGTGAGAGATACGTGATGACATAGATGAGTATTGTAGGATGAGTATAACGGGTTGGTAAGTGTATGTTTGTGAAGAGTGAATATATTTACATTCCTGATAAGTTATTTCTCTTCTAAGAATGTGTTTATTCTTTTCCTGTCTATATCTTTGTTTACTTTTTGCTCATTCAAACCCAAGCTCGAAACCGTAGAAACTGTTGAATGGCATCTCTCCATCTCTGAGGACGATAATTCCCGGATCAATATTTCCAAATCTTTTTTGTTGCTTGCCCTATACTGCAATCAACAAAATGGCGTCGTTGCCGGGGATGGTTGTGAATTGCATCGCAATAGTTTTCGTGGTTTTGAGCTTTGTATATATCGTATATATTGTATAGTTCACTTGTATATATACTTACTTGTACATGTTTACTTGTTTATGTTCACCATATAGTTTTACTTGTATATGTTACATACAAGTATACTTTTGTTGGTGAATGTTGGTGAAACATGTTGATCTCGGATTAGCTCTTTACTTACAAATCTTCACTTTTCAACTCGTGCATCCAACATTTACCAACTTTCTCTTTGTGTATGTTAATAGTTATAAGTGTTTCATGTTTGTATATATGTGTTTGTTCATGTACATATGTGTATACTTGTGTTTTCCTTTATGTTCGTTTAATCATTGTATATATTTGTACCAGTAACATTTGTTGAGTGGTTGGTTAGGAAACTTTCTTTAGGCTTGTGCGGTGAGACGTTACCATGGCATGACGAGAGGAGTCTACTTTCCAAACACCGAAACAATAAAGGCGTCGAGCTAACGACGTAAAACAAGCGCTTGTTGGGAGGCACCCCAACGGTTGTAAATATTGTTTATATTTCTATTTATGAGGTATTTAGGTGAAATGGTGAGCGATTGGAACAACAGATCCTGTTATGATTTTTCTGGTTTTTGCTATGTCCGCTAAGCGAGCATAGCAGAATTTTTTTTCTGCTCTGTACCAGTGGGGTTCCTATTCCACTTAGTTCACTCCTTTTTCCCACTCTCACCAAGGCTAATTAATAGTATATATTAGTTTTGTTTTTCTAATTCTTTTGTTGGTTGTTTGTACTCAAATTTTGTTCGGTGATTCGAAGATTTTTGAGGTGATTTTCCAAAGCTTGAGTGTTTCAACTTGCGGATGTATGGTAGGATATTGTTTTTGAAGTTGTATCATTCAAGGTACTCATTTATCGCTTTCTATAACATAACATGTTTAGGAAACTTTTCATTTGTACAATTACCATACCATTCATTCTTTTGCATTACTTGCTTGTTGATTGAATCACTTTAGTTCCCAGACCATAAATGTGAGGAAGCTTTCCATTGTTCACATATGCTGGAGGCCACAATCTTTGCTTTAACTGGATTTTATTATGCTTAATCTTTTGTTTATGTTGATTTTATGAAAGCATGAAAAGGATCAAGGCATTTTGTTTCATTTTGAGCACAACCACCATAACCAAATAGTCAATTCACCTTGTGAGTGTGTGATCCTTTGTTAACCCTTTTGAGCTTTTTGTCAATGTCCATGTTGTTATTGCTAAATGCTTATCTTTGAGTGTTTAGTTCTCATTTTTGCATGGATGATTGATTTTTTTTTTCTTGAACCCTCAACCATGATTTTTGGTATGAATTTTTACCTTGCCTTAGAAAGTAAGGAGTATTCACATGGTGATGTGGTTGAATTCAAGTTGGGGAGAGAAATGATTGTGTACTTATTTGGTTGTTGCTATGAGTTTGAAAAGAAAGAAAAAGAAGAAAAAAAGTGAAAAGAAAAGAAAAAGAAAGAAAAAAGTGAAAAAGTTTTGAAAAAAGAAAAAGAAAAGAGAAGTGAATAAATGTGCTAATAAGTATTGTGATTGGTTTGAGAAACTTGTGGTTAAGGAAGAAGTTTAATCGAGATTTTGTTGTTTGAATCTTTGGTGGATTGATCACTCCCTTAGGTTTAGGCAAGTTTTTGTTTCGATTAGCCTTAGGACATATCCCTTGTTTGTTAACCAAGCCACATTACAACCTTGAAAAGTCCTTGTGATTCTTGCTTTTGTATATTCAATGTGATTTTTGGATGAATGCATAATTTAATCTTTTGTTTGCAAGATTGTTGGATGAGTGTTAAAAGTCCCTCACCTTTGTGTGTTCATCCATTGATGAATTTTTGCTAGGTGTGATTCATGATGTGAGCATGTATTGTGTTAGAATGTTTTGTATGCTTTTTGTGCTTAGGATTCGTTTCATTTATATGTTGTCGTTGTATGATAGTGGTAAGTATTTACTTTGTTTATACGTTTTTGTATTAAGCCATACATTTGTTTTTGGTTTTCAAAACTTGTTGATTCACGATTCTTTGGTTTATTGCTTTTGATTATTTGATTTATTTGACATTGTTTGAGGACAAACAAATTTTCAAGTTGGGGAGAGTTTGATAAGTGCCAAAATATCGATATTTTGAGTATATATTTGTGGCACTTATCGATTCTATTCTTATGATTTTTGTAATAAAATCATAAATTTTGTGTAAATATGTGCATACTTGTGTTTTTGATTCATTTTTATACCAATTAATAGTTTTCCATTCATTTTATAGGTATTCATGCATATTTGGAGCATTGAGTAATAAAGACCAAAGGCTAAGCTTCAAGAATGCAAATTCTACCAATTCATAAAAGAATAAGGCTCAAAATAAGGATGATAAAAATTATCATTTTTGTTTCCATTCATTCATTATTGGATAGAGCATTGAATAAGCTTTCCAACGCTTCGAACCGGGCGCAATTCGGAGTTACGGTTCTCAACTTATGGCGAAAACAAGATTTCACTTTTGTTGTCAGTCCGCTGAGCGGAGGGGGTCCGCTGAGCGGAGCTCCAGCGGAGCAAATCAGAGTCTGGATGCAATTTTGAGTCCGCTAAGCAGAGGGGGTCCGCTAAGCGGACCTGCTAAGACAGCAGCTCGTTAAAAGGGGCAAAAATCACATTTTTAGGTTATGGGTTGGGTATTTTTGAGTCCCAACACCATCAACTTCATTCTTAGAGTGGAATTGGCTTAGAAAACAACTTCGGAGGTTGCATAAGGATGATCGGGGGTGAATTGAGCGTCGAACGGAGCTGACAAACCGGGAGATTTTCGGTTCATTTCTCTTCTTCTTTGTGTATTTCTCTTTGGTTGGGTTTTGTTTGTATATTTACTTGAATCTTATGTATATTTACCGATTATAATGTTATGTTTAACTTGCTTTACAAATATGTGATATTATCCTGGATTTTTGCTCTATGCTGGGGATTTGGGGTGCTTTAGAGATAAACTTCTTGAATCCTTATCTAGGATGATAATCTGTTGGTTCTGTACTCTAGAGATGGATTTAGAGCTAGCATTCACCATTTGTATCTGTTCGTAATGCTTTCGTGTTTGAGCGGCGCGCGAGAGATCGCCGACGCGAGAATACGGATGTTCTCGCGACTTCACGTTAGAGATAACCTTAGTTGTGAGATGATCTCGTTTGTGCTCCAGAGATGGACGCTTATGTGAGAGATACGTGATGACATAGATGAGTATTGTAGGTTGAGTATAACTGGTTGGTAAATGTATGTTTGTGAAGAGTGAATATATTTACATTCCTGATAAGTTATTTCTCTTCTAAGAATGTGTTTATTCTTTTCCTGTCTATATCTTTGTTTACTTTTTGCTCATTCAAACCCAAGCTCGAAACCGTAGAAACTGTTGAATGGCTGTCATACCCCAAATTTGTCCTACCTTTTTTACGTTCATCTGGCTTAGGCTTTTCATTCATGTGCATTTCATCCATTAGGACATCTAACACATCATGCATCATTAATCAATAAATTGACATGGGATCAAAGATCTTGAATTGTTAAGGTTCCATAATGTTTTGTGGTGTACATAGACTGGTTCATCTGGTTCTTATTTGAACATGGAACTGTGGAATCAGGATTTCAATCCCTTATGTACGAGTTTGGTCTTAGGGCTATCCTGAATATCTTTCCTTCAATATTTCGAACTTGATTTTCATCTGAGGTTATATCCAACAATTAAAAAGGAATTTTGGTCGAACAAGAGGGGTATGGGTAATCAATTCGATATTTTGGCTTGTGTGAGTTATAAGGCATACATCATGATACAATTGAAAAAGGGTTGACTCCATCAAAGTTAAAGAGGTGCGCTTATCAGGTGTTTCATTTCAAAATACGAGTAAACTCGAACTTTGGATTCAAGTAATGGCATATGAGGTCAAGTTTGTTTCAATTTATCAAAATGGAGATGCGCGCAAGGGTGGGATTTAAGGAGTGCGCGTATGAGTTCTGATCGAGATTTCATCTGAATACGATTCAAGGTGCATGTCGAAGATGGTTTGTATCATACAAGTTCACCATTCGTTCATTCAAAATCTACACATTTAAAGGATCCAAAGTCCATATATAATTCATACACTTCATACAACTTTCATTACCAAAAAAGGCATTACATATTTCATGTTCCAAATCCAATCCATTACAAATTCCATATACTACATAAAAGAAAATACAAAGGAAAACATGTTTCGGGTCCTAATCCTATGCTGCCAAAACCTCCAAATCCTATGGTTGTCACTTTAACTCAATACATCCAATTCTCATCTTCAACCATGTGCTTCCAATGGCTATGATACTCTTTGCCTTCAAGTATCAGCATCATGTCATCCCAAGAACCTGCACAATAGACAAAACCAGAATCACCATTCAAGCCAAACCAACCATAACTGTAACATCACAGAAAAATAGCCTTCAAACCATACCATTCAGTTCCACATGTATATTTCAACCTACAGTATCATACAGCATTCAATTTGACTACATTCATGATTCAAAACATGCCATAAACCATCAAGTTACCAGCAGCCTAGTATAGTGCGTTGCAAAACTGTAACAAAAGGAAGAAAACCGCAGGTTCAATGCACACACACACACAATGCAGTCATGTATCAATTCATCAGTCACATACACCAACACATTCAAACCATATCACACAACTATCTTCATTCAAAACAGTTCCGCAAACTAAACCAAAACAATCCCATTTCGTATCATTTTCAAATCAATTCATCCTAACTTCAACAGAACCTAACTCAATTCTAACCATACAATTCAAAAACCAAACCAAAAACAGTCATAGATATCACAAACAGCCATTCACTTGTAGATACAAATTTCATGAGTATCGAAACAAAATTCAAATAAACAGCCCTGCACATAGAAAATCAGTTCGGTTCAGCAATAAACAAAAAAACCAAATTCTAAGCTACTGGCTATTGAGTCCACATTTCATTCACAACAAGGACTTGACATTCTATATAGCCTTAGACTATTGCATAACTAACCTCCCCAATTTTTTTACTACTATCACTAATTAAATCCACAGTCAACTTACCAACTGTTTCCTTTTTGCCCAGCTGCAAGCTCCACCCAATCTAATGTGGGACTAACCTATTCAAGCCCTCAAGTCTGTCTCCGCCTTCATCTTCATCTAGATGACTTCACTATCCACTTCCATTGTTTGGCCCTCATACATTAAGCTTGAACCTGCATACACAAAAGGGCAATTAACAGAAAAACTCAACTCAGTTCGTCCAGCTCTAACTAATTGCTAACAAAGGCATCAGGTCTTTTGAGATTCTGATTAACATCAGCTTTCAAATTACTAATGTTACTAACAGTTGTTGAACACCTCATAACAGAATCTCACTAACCGATTCTAACCTTAACTAATCCCTAACCATATATAACAAACCCACAACAGAATTTAACTAACTTCCTCAATCTCTCTATTTAACTAACTGTCAAAACTAATTCATTTCACCATATAACTAACCTAACAGATTCATAACCAACTTCCAACCACAAAAACAGAACGTAACTAACCTCTCAATCCTCACCCTTAATCTCATAACAAACTCCCCCTAATCCAATGGCTCACATCCTCTCATGAACTCTATATGAATCAATCTCCCTCCATAATTCAAACCCTACGCCATTTTCTCCATTCTCACTTCACCTTCTTCACCTCACTCTCCACTTCACTTTCATCCACCACTTCTCATCACTCTCTCACATATCCACTCATCTCCACCACTCTGCACCTCTCTCCATCTTCTTCACCTTCTCATTCTCGCTCTCTGCAAGACTTCACCCTCTCCAATTATCCTTACCTCACCATACGCACACTTTCAGAGTTGTTAAAGTTCATCACTAGAACTTCAACAAAGCTTGTGCTAAACCACTATCTCCATTCTCAATTCAATTTCTCTCAACACTCATCTCACTGCAACGATAGCGATTTACAAAAAATTCGAAAAGGGAAGAACAACCAAGAAGAAAGAGTAGAAGAAGAAGTGTGAATTAGAAAACAAGATCAAAAGATTAAGGCGAGCGCTTACTTGAATTTCTCATAACCGACAACGATCCTTATCGCATCACCTTCATTATCACCACTGAGCATCGTCATGGATCGTTCCACAAATCTTCAATCGTAGAAGCATTCGCGTCCTTCGTCAATCTCTTCGTCATCAAGAATCGTTCTTAGCTACGTACAACATCAATCATCACCAAGAAATTATCAACAACAACTCTGAATTTGAGAAAGGAGATCGAGGTACGGAAGCGAAGGATCCACGGTGGTTATCTAACGATCGGAGTTATATCTCCGGATTTCTCGCATGCTCGTCACCGGTGAAGAACCGTCGGAGCTACTCCAGCCGATAGGAGACGGAGACGAATTGAACAGAGGCGTTTGTGCGGTGGCCGGAAGGCGTACACGGTGGAAAGGACGGGTTGGCATCGGAGAAGGTGGAGGCGGTACCGTCGTTGCAATGAGAAACGAGAGGAAGGGATACGAGAAGCTGATGCGTCACATATCAAGTAACCCTAATCCATTTCTACTCTCTTTGATTAACGTTATTTTTTAATTTGGTTTAGGGAGTTTTAATTAGAATTAGGTGTTAGAATTTGATTGGCAATTAAGGAAAGTTTGGATTAACATGTGAAATTAAATCAGGATCATGGAAATGATGTGGATCTAACTGTACTAACTTCTTTGGGCTTAGAACAAAGTGCTAGCTCCACCCCCTGTGAGCCCAATGCATCTCCCAGTCTGTGTTGCTGAATGAAAATTGAATAAGAAAAACTATCCTGGGCCACTACTATTTGGGCCTAGCGCCATTATTTGGCTCACACACTATTTCACCAATACACCCCCTAATCACATATTTTTCCTATTAGAATTTAGGAGTTTTGACATAGGTTTGGTTCTAATTTTTAGATATTGAAAAGCTCATAAAAATAGTAGATTTTAGGTTAATTTTGACATTTAAATTTCTTCATAAAAGGCCCATAAAAATAGTAGTATTTTAGTCTAATTTTGTATTAGTACTTGAATTGCTTCTTTTATTTCTTTCGCACCATTTTCATGTTACTTTTGTATAATTGTTGTGTGATTTCGTTGCTTATACTTTTGGCCATACTTTTGGCCCATTTTTGTTGATATCTTTTAATGCTCCTTTTAGAATTTAGTCACCATGTTAACATTAGAGTTGGATTAGAACAATAATAACAACTAGGCTTAGAAATTAGGCTAGTCCCCCTCTTTTCATTCTTTTTCTTTTACAACATCAAAACATCTAATAAATATCAAAATAAAATCCCTTTAAAAAATACAAAGAAAACACTTAAAAAAACATTAATAAAAAAGTGAAAATCATTAAAAAGGGAATGGAAGCTTGAATCTCCCTTGCTTAAGGGAATCATTCGAGTGCTTGGATCTCCCTTGCTTTAGGGAACCATTCGAGCGTAAGTTCCCAATTCCTAAAAAACACCAACCAAAGAGTAACTCGAGTTTCCCTTGCTTAAGGGATTTCCTCGAAACACTCAAAATCTCTTTCTCATCTCATTTTCTTAAGGGCAATGTTATTTCCGCTCGAACGCATCATAGGCTGTCCCCTTATGCAAGAGCGCGAACGTTAACTCCGCCCAACTAAAAAACACAAAAACAAACAGAAAATCTTGAGCCGAACTACGACGCTCTGATTCCTGAAAAGGATACATAGGCATCAAGTCGCGGGGCTTGAACGAGCACAATTGTAAATAATTCCTTCTTTTCCCCGTATTTCTTTTGCATTCATTCGCATGTAGACATAGACATAGTACACACCCTTTAGATAGAAACAAACATAGGTGGATACCATCGAGTACGATGGGCGCGAGGGGTGCTAGTACCTTCCCCTTGCGTAACCGACTCCCGTTCCTAGATTCTCTGGTCGCAAGACCTTGTTCTTACCCTTTGTTAGGTTTTCTGATATTCCTTTCCCTTATGGGATAAATATATTGGTGGCGACTCTGTTCATTTTTTCGCGAGCGTGCGACAATGGCATCTCTCTATCTCTGAGGACGATAATTCCCGGATCAATATTTCCAAATCTTTTTTGTTGCTTGCCCTATACTGCAATCAACACATGCTTTGGGTGCTTGTTTCGAACAATATAAGGAGCGTTGAAACTTGCAAACACACTTGGATGAAGAAAACATGCCTTTGTAAAGTTTCATATAAATATCTTCAGTCTAGCCATCATGAAGAAAAGCATTCTTCGCGTACATTTGATGAAAATACCTTCCATTAGAAGCAACTATAGATATTACAGTGCGAACAATTATCATTTTGGAAAATGGTGCAAATGTCTCATCATTATCAATTCCATATTCTTATTTGTTTCCTAAGGAAAACAAGAGGGTGTTGTAATGGTTGAGAGACCCATCGGAATTCAATTTCATATAATACACTCATTTGCAGCCAATATGTTTTACATTAGGAGGACAAGAGACAATATCCCAAGTAAAATTCTCTTGAAGAGCCCGAAGTTCCTTATTCATTTCTTTTATCCAACACATGCCTTTCATAGCTTAAGAGCAACAAGTAGAAAGAGATATGATATAGAGTGTGGTAGTCATAGAAGTATGAGAGTAGTTCAACGTCGGGAATGGGTGTGGGAACATGTTACTTGTGTTTTCTGACATATAAATGGCCTGGTTTATAACCTGTTATAGATTGAGGCCTAATAGAAAAATCGAGAGGAGTAAAAATATCATGCATGGCAGGAGAAACACAAGGAAACAAAAAGAGATTATCAAAACCTATCATGTTCCTAGAAATGCGAAAAAATGATGGTTAAAGACATCATAACACACAAAGCCCTTATGAGATGACTATACCCTATATATGCACATTGAACAGACTGTGCTATAAGCTTAAGCATTTTAAATGAAGGTAAGTAAACAAAACACACACATCTAAAAGTATGTAAAGCACTATATTCAGGATGAATTTTAAAAAGACAAAAGAAAGGGGAATCAAGATCAATAAACATAGAAGGGATATGATGGATCAAGAAAGCAGCTGTAGAAAAGTCCCACACTCGAAATCAGGATGATACAGAAGCTTAGAAAAGTAAGGTGTTACATCAAGCAAATAAAGGTTCTTACGTTCTGCCATGTCATTTTGTTGAAGGTGTATTGGGATAAGACCGTTGAGACAAGATTCCTTTTTGTTGAAGGTATTTCTGGAACTCATGAGACATGCACTCACCACCAGAGTCATAGAGAAAATTTTTAACATTTGTTTGAAATTGGGTTTTAACATATGCCAAAAAAAATTAAACATAGAAAATACTTCAAATTTAGAACGAAGGAAATATATCCAAGTAAAACGATTATAGTCGTTAATAACTGTGACAAAATATTTATAGTGAACATAAGAAACTACATGAGACATTCTCCATACTTCCTATGAATCATCACAAAATAAGTGGAACTCGGTGAGCATTAGATGGAAAAGGAAGTGATTTATTTTTAGCCAATTTGTAAAAAGAACATGAAATACATGCATTAGAAACAACATTTTTATTTCCCAACAAACAAGTTTTACATAAATGAGACAAACCATTAGAGTATGGATGACCCAATTTTCTATGCCAATCCTCATAAGAAAATTCAAAGTGTTATTAAAAGCAAGAGATAAATTATTAGAAATAAATTGGAGTGGAAACAATTTTACCATTTTAGGCTCCTGTGTGACCAGCTTCCCCTACACCTACTCTTGTGCAAGACAACCAACGCGAGAAAAGTTAACATTACAATTTTTATCCACTAATGGTCCAACAGGCAATAAATTGGAAGCAAGACCATGTGATACAAGTACACCTTAAAAATCAGAGTTTATGTCACTTACATCAGTGATAGATAAGGTATTACCGTCAGTAATTTGAATTTTCTAATTACCATTATAAAACTGTAAATTATGCTAGTATTTAGAGGAACCCATCATATGATTGGATGCACCACAATCAAGAAACATGGATGTAAAATATTAGAAGATTTACCCTGTATTCTCAAGGCCGAAAGAGCGGAAAGTACTATTTATTGAATCATTTTAGGTTGTATAGTACCACCATTAGATGCAACGAAACGACCAACTGCATAATTTTTAGTTGCATGAAATGTATGCACCGAACACTATGTTGGTTGTGGAGGATATATGGACAAATAGATACAGTATGACGTTGTTGCTTGCAATAATTACATAAGTTTTTACTGCAAATATGTTCAAATTGTTTGCAAGAGAAATATTGAACTTATCTCATATCGACCTTTACCTTTACTTTGAGCAGCATATGCAACCGCCATAGGCTCAGAAATGGCATCTTCGTGAGACATGGCTCCTTCAGTAATGAGACATGGTTCCTCCCTTAGAAGTTCTCCAACACAAGTACCCAAAAAAGGGACGTGATTTCTATTAAGCAACGCACCGTTAACAACTTCAAAGCCTGGGTGAAGTTTCATGAGAAACTGATCTCGACTACTTGTGTTTTAAACCCAAAGTAGATCTTGATCGATCTTCACTAAGAACCGAGGAAAATTCATATACCAACGTAAGATTGCATCCTTTAGATTTCTTGAGAGTAGCGTGCACTTAAGTTAATTTAATGTGCCTATGATCACCATTTGTGTGTTAAAGGAGGTGGTATGTTCCTAAGGGTCACTCTTCCCACAAAATGTCTCCAAATGGGGCGGCATGAACTTTTTTGGGACATGAACTTTCTAGATTTGACAGAGTGAGTTGAGGGTTTTTAACCTATCTCCTCGAATGTATGTTCACGATGCAACTGTTGCTAGATGGTTTGTATAGTGACTTGCATGTTTTTATTCTGGCAACACAATTCATCATTAGTAGCTTACATATTTGCTAGGGGTTCCTGACCGCCAAAACTTGATGTTACATGTGTGGTCACCATTATGGAGCGACAACTAGGTCAATAAAACTCTTTAAAATATGTGGCCCAAGAATGTTTTTCAAGACTCCACGGTGGACATCAAATATATCATATGTAAATACAATAGTATAGACATCAAATTCATTAGATAACTCAAGCAAATGTTGTATGTCAATGATTTGTAAAAAACATGATGCTTAACCCAAACTTAGAGATTGCTATATATAGCTTGTTATGACCTAGCGAGAAGCACCGAGTTGTAGAGACTATTTTCTCATATTTGACAAATGCGACCCCGTTTCACAAAGCATCATGGTGGATTACTCATAATCAAAGTAATTTCAGGATGTAGCCACCTAGTCCACATGTCACACTTGTGGCCTAGATCATTTAACCTAAGTTGAGGTCTCTATCATTCCTCCGTAACTAAAGGGATCGAGTTAGATAATATCAAATGGAATTGGACAATAATATTTATGACGGTCTTATCTCTCATCAAAAATACCTAAAATTAGAGGAAGTTAGAAGACACAAAGTTAGATAATCTATTTTTGATAATAACTAGTTAGAGATCCGTGTTGTCGCCGGGGTGCATTATTTGTGGTGTAGTATTTTATGAACGATATGAAAAATATGAAGTAAAGAAGTTTGACCAAATTGCATTTATAAAATGGAAATTAACCATTTAAATTTTTTTTCTAATAAGATATTAGTAGTATGAAAATTAGGTTCTAAGTTAAAATAATGATCCACACAAAAAATTAGATTCTAAGTTAAAATAATGATCCACAAAAAAAAATTTTATACTAATAAGATATTAGTAGTATGAAAATTAGGTTCTAAGTTAAAATAATTTCACATGTGAACATTTCAGAAAGACATGAAAATCTACTTTGTTCATTCAGAAAAGAAATCATGTACAAGTGGTGAAAAGATTCTATTCAATTGTGCATTCATTTCTCAGACTGTTTTCAACAGAGAAGATACACGTGCGTCCGCACGGGTGAATTTATTTTAATTTTGACGTAATAATTATTTTAGATATACATATGAAAAACTCATTTTTATTGAGAAAGTACAATGAAAAATTATGAAATCAAAATATTACAACAAATAATATGATTATACAAAACATAATAATAAACTTGACAAATGATGTATTTAGATACACATGTTAACTTAAATAGAATTACATAATTGTAAAATAAACAATTACTATATAAACTCAATTATATTAAATAATAATAAAAAATTTGTGACATGGAGAAAGAAAAAAATTGACATTTGAAAATAAGAATTTTATTTTCAAAGAAAGGTAATAATTTGATAGTGATCCATAAGATAAATAACTAATTATTCTAATGACTATGTAGTATTATTCAATTTGATAAAATACATTTTTAATGGTAATAAATAAAAAATATGATAAAATATATTGAATTATTACATTTTAAAATAAATTAAGAAAGAGAATATGAAAATAGTGGGGATATAATGAAGTAAGAAAGATAATAGAAAAAAAAGTGGGAATGGATGGTAGAAGCTTTTGTAGTGTCAAGTGTTCAATATTTATTGAAAAATAGAAAAGTGGTAGGGTGATTTTGTTAGTTACCATTTTGTTTAATTTGTAGTGTAATTTTTTTTATAGAAAAAGACAATAATGAAAGTTTGATCAATCTTTTAGTAAATGATAGATAATAGACTCAATGAAAAAGAATGACGTGATTTCGATATCGAAGAAAAACTAAA
>NC_081181.1:142692563-142735302 GCF_029867415.1 Vicia villosa | reverse complement strand
TTTTGGTCAAAGATTGGTTTTACTATTTTTTAATATTATTTTGGGTAAAGGTGGGGATCATTTTATGGCATAGTGAAATGAATGAGATGACCAGGGGATCAAGTATATCCTTGCATTAACTAACTTTACAGGTATACCTTTCACTAAACCTAATGATAAGAAACATCTATCTATCTAATATCTAATCTAATATACATATATAAACTCTAAATACTGCATAATTACACTCTAATCCTTTTGATTAAAAACTTTAACTGGACTAATTGTAAGGGTAAAACCGACTAATCAATTACTAACTCTTTTTATATTGATTTGGTATTAAATGCAGTTGAGTTGGCACGCTCAAATTTTTTATTGGCATTTATTAATTATTTTATATTTTGCATCCAACATTATAATACCCTAATTATTTAATGCACCAGTTGAAACGATGCCTTGAGTTATCCCCATTGCAATTCCAATGCTAAACAATTGATGTGCAGTAATAAAGACCACAACTTCCAACACGGAGAAACACAAAACCTTTCAACTTTCGGTATCTTCCAACAATACCATAAATATACAATTATGTTTCTATTCAAACTCTAAACCATTCTTTCTCCAATCTTCAAGTGGGCAATATTAATCGTAGCTGAAACTCTAGCACGGTTCTCTGTTAGTTTTTATTTTGAATCTGTTGTACTGTTCTATCTATTAGCTTCGCAATCGAAAAAGCTTTTCCATGCCCTAACAAGCTTAAGTTAGTTTTATGATTTTCTACAACAATGGCTTTCAATGCAAACAGAATCTACAACATCACCATCATGGCAATAACATGCTTGTCGTGGAAGCATCGCCAGCTAGGGTCTTAAATTGTTTGGGACTCCCTTGATTTTCCATTTCATTCAAAATCATAATTGATTTTCATACCGTGATCCATCAAATTCATGATTTATCTCCATAACTTCTGACTGTCCTGCATTTCTACAATTTCGATTTTCAATTTTCACTTCCGGTTCTCGAATATAATTTTATTTGTTTTAGGATTTGGCTTCTTGGAGTTGATATATTCATGGTAATTCTTGCTACACAATGATTTATTTGTTTTACACTATCATTTATTGGTAGTTGAATTGAAAAGGAAAACATAAGACATGGAAAATAACAGTTTCGTAGAGTCTGCATTTGATTTAGTTGTTTGTTGTGTTTTTTTCCTTTATGTCTAATTGTTGGTGGGTTATTGTGAATTTTCAGGAAACTTTGGCGATAACATAGTTGGACTTCTTACTGGTGATTCTGCTGTGAACAAGGATTAAAGTTTGTGATGTTGTTTTGATTTCCTTCACTGTTGTGGTCCTTTTTGGTGTTAACCTGACAATCTCCTATTATTTTATCTAATTATACTTCCTTTTTTGTATTCAATAAGTCATGATTTTATTTCTATGCTCCCTATCAATGTTTGTGGCTGATACCTTTTTAAAAAATTACATTCAAGAAAGTTATATAATTCACTAAAGTTTGGTTGATGTAATTGAAGATGTACAGATGATTTGCGAGCGCCAGATTAGAGAATTGCAGAGGGCTAAGCAGCAGAGATTCCCGAGATTCCCACACCAAAGTGGGAAGTGACTTTTGTTTTTAAGTGTTGTAGAACCAGTTTCCAGTAGCCAGAACAGTCCAACAATTGAGGGACACAATGGAAAGGATTGTAAGAGATACATTGGTGTACAATGACGGGTCGCGTTGGACAGTTGTGGAGAATAATAGAAAAATGCCTTGGTTAATAAAAGAAGTTCAATATGAATACAATTTGCAATCTTAGATTCAACATACCTGGTTTAAACAAGAATAATGTTAAGATATGGATCAAAGAGACAATATTGGTTGTAAAAATAGAAAATATTTGATTCAGATTACATCTGTATTCATTCTCAAGATTTTTTGGACTGACTTCAGATTAATGTGATGCAAATATTTTTTTTGGATGAATTTAGATTTCAAAAGACAATTACAATGTGTTTCTTTTATATTTGGAAGATTTTTTATTATTGATTTTTTTGGTATTCCTGATAGGTACAACTATTTATTACTCAATTAATTTTACAATAAATGTCAGCGTGAATTTGAAAGTAGTAAGTTTAATTGATTTGGAATAGATTAAATATTGCAGTTTAAATAGATTGAATGATAAAATAAATAAAAAATTAGTGTAAAGTATGATAAAAGGAGAGGAAGACTGGGATGATGAAGATGATAAAGATGCGCTAGGAAATTCTAAGGCATGAAATGCCCTATTCAATAGAGTGGACAAGAGCATCTTCAGACTTATAAGTGATTGTTGTGTTGCCAAAGATGCTTGGGAAATCTTGAAGACTGCTCATGAAGGAACCTTTAAGGTAAAGACGATGAGACTTCAACTTCTTACCACTAAGTTTGAGAACTTAAGAATAAAAGAAGATGAGAGTATTCGTGACTTTCACATGAATATTGTTGAAATTGTCAATGCCTATGGTGCACTTGGAGAGAAGATATCTAATATACATATATAAACTCTAAAGTACTGCATAATTACACTCTAATCCTTTTGATTAAAAACTTTAACTGGACTAATTGTAAGGGTAAAACCGACTAATCAATTACTAACTCTTTTTATATTGATTTGGTATTAAATGCAGTTGAGTTGGCACGCTCAAATTTTTTATTGGAATTTTATAATTATTTTATATTTTGCATCCAACATTATAATACCCTAATTATTTAATGCACCAGTTGAAACGATGCCTTGAGTTATCCCCATTGCAATTCCAATGCTAAACAATTGATGTGCAGTAATAAAGACCACAACTTCCAACACGGAGAAACACAAAACCTTTCAACTTTCGGTATCTTCCAACAATACCATAAATATACAATTATGTTTCTATTCAAACTCTAAACCATTCTTTCTCCAATCTTCAAGTGGGCAATATTAATCGTAGCTGAAACTCTAGCACGGTTCTCTGTTAGTTTTTATTTTGAATCTGTTGTACTGTTCTATCTATTAGCTTCGCAATTGAAAAAGCTTTTCCATGCCCTAACAAGTTTAAGTTAGTTTTATGATTTTCTACAACAATGGCTTTCAATGCAAACAGAATCTACAACATCACCATCATGGCAATAACATGCTTGTCGTGGAAGCATCGCCAGCTAGGGTCTTAAATTGTTTGGGACTCCCTTGATTTTCCATTTCATTCAAAATCATAATTGATTTTCATACCGTGATCCATCAAATTCATGATTTATCTCCATAACTTCTGACTGTCCTGCATTTCTACAATTTCGATTTTCAATTTTCACTTCCGGTTCTCGAATATAATTTTATTTGTTTTAGGATTTGGCTTCTTGGAGTTGATATATTCATGGTAATTCTTGCTACACAATGATTTATTGGTTTTACACTATCATTTATTGGTAGTTGAATTGAAAAGGAAAACATAAGACATGGAAAATAACAGTTTCGTAGAGTCTGCATTTGATTTAGTTGTTTGTTGTGTTTTTTTCCTTTATGTTTAATTGTTGGTGGGTTATTGTGAATTTTCAGGAAACTTTGGCGATAACATAGTTGGACTTCTTACTGGTGATTCTGCTGTGAACAAGGATTAAAGTTTGTGATGTTGTTTTGATTTCCTTCACTGTTGTGGTCTTTTTTGGTGTTAACCTGACAATCTCCTATTATTTTATCTAATTATACTTCCTTTTTTGTATTCAATAAGTCATGATTTTATTTCTATGCTCCCTATCAATGTTTGTGGCTGATACCTTTTTAAAAAAATTACATTCAAGAAAGTTATATAATTCACTAAAGTTTGGTTGATGTAATTGAAGATGTACAGATGATTTGCGAGCGCCAGATTAGAGAATTGCAGAGGGCTAAGCAGCAGAGATTCCCGAGATTCCCACACCAAAGTGGGAAGTGACTTTTGTTTTTAAGTGTTGTAGAACCAGTTTCCAGTAGCCAGAACAGTCCAACAATTGATGGACACAATGGAAAGGATTGTAAGAGATTCATTGGTGTACAATGACGGGTCGCGTTGGACAGTTGTGGAGAATAATAGAAAAATGCCTTGGTTAATAAAAGAAGTTCAATATGAATACAATTTGCAATCTTAGATTCAACATACCTGGTTTAAACAAGAATAATGTTAAGATATGGATCAAAGAGACAATATTGGTTGTAAAAATAGAAAATATTTGATTCAGATTACATCTGTATTCATTCTCAAGATTTTTTGGACTGACTTCAGATTAATGTGATGCAAATATTTTTTTTGGATGAATTTAGATTTCAAAAGACAATTACAATGTGTTTCTTTTATATTTGGAAGATTTTTTATTATTGATTTTTTTGGTATTCCTGATAGGTACAACTATTTATTACTCAATTAATTTTACAATAAATGTCAGCGTGAATTTGAAAGTAATAAGTTTAATTGATTTGGAATAGATTAAATATTGCAGTTTAAATAGATTGAATGATAAAATAAATAAAAAATTAGTGTAAAGTATGATAAAAGGAGAGGAAGACTGGGATGATGAAGATGATAAAGATGCGCTAGGAAATTCTAAGGCATGAAATGCCCTATTCAATAGAGTGGACAAGAGCATCTTCAGACTTATAAGTGATTGTTGTGTTGCCAAAGATGCTTGGGAAATCTTGAAGACTGCTCATGAAGGAACCTTTAAGGTAAAGACGATGAGACTTCAACTTCTTACCACTAAGTTTGAGAACTTAAGAATAAAAGAAGATGAGAGTATTCGTGACTTTCACATGAATATTGTTGAAATTGTCAATGCCTATGGTGCACTTGGAGAGAAGATATCTAATATACATATATAAACTCTAAAGTACTGCATAATTACACTCTAATCCTTTTGATTAAAAACTTTAACTGGACTAATTGTAAGGGTAAAACCGACTAATCAATTACTAACTCTTTTTATATTGATTTGGTATTAAATGCAGTTGAGTTGGCACGCTCAAATTTTTTATTGGAATTTTATAATTATTTTATATTTTGCATCCAACATTATAATACCCTAATTATTTAATGCACCAGTTGAAACGATGCCTTGAGTTATCCCCATTGCAATTCCAATGCTAAACAATTGATGTGCAGTAATAAAGACCACAACTTCCAACACGGAGAAACACAAAACCTTTCAACTTTCGGTATCTTCCAACAATACCATAAATATACAATTATGTTTCTATTCAAACTCTAAACCATTCTTTCTCCAATCTTCAAGTGGGCAATATTAATCGTAGCTGAAACTCTAGCACGGTTCTCTGTTAGTTTTTATTTTGAATCTGTTGTACTGTTCTATCTATTAGCTTCGCAATTGAAAAAGCTTTTCCATGCCCTAACAAGTTTAAGTTAGTTTTATGATTTTCTACAACAATGGCTTTCAATGCAAACAGAATCTACAACATCACCATCATGGCAATAACATGCTTGTCGTGGAAGCATCGCCAGCTAGGGTCTTAAATTGTTTGGGACTCCCTTGATTTTCCATTTCATTCAAAATCATAATTGATTTTCATACCGTGATCCATCAAATTCATGATTTATCTCCATAACTTCTGACTGTCCTGCATTTCTACAATTTCGATTTTCAATTTTCACTTCCGGTTCTCGAATATAATTTTATTTGTTTTAGGATTTGGCTTCTTGGAGTTGATATATTCATGGTAATTCTTGCTACACAATGATTTATTGGTTTTACACTATCATTTATTGGTAGTTGAATTGAAAAGGAAAACATAAGACATGGAAAATAACAGTTTCGTAGAGTCTGCATTTGATTTAGTTGTTTGTTGTGTTTTTTTCCTTTATGTTTAATTGTTGGTGGGTTATTGTGAATTTTCAGGAAACTTTGGCGATAACATAGTTGGACTTCTTACTGGTGATTCTGCTGTGAACAAGGATTAAAGTTTGTGATGTTGTTTTGATTTCCTTCACTGTTGTGGTCTTTTTTGGTGTTAACCTGACAATCTCCTATTATTTTATCTAATTATACTTCCTTTTTTGTATTCAATAAGTCATGATTTTATTTCTATGCTCCCTATCAATGTTTGTGGCTGATACCTTTTTAAAAAAATTACATTCAAGAAAGTTATATAATTCACTAAAGTTTGGTTGATGTAATTGAAGATGTACAGATGATTTGCGAGCGCCAGATTAGAGAATTGCAGAGGGCTAAGCAGCAGAGATTCCCGAGATTCCCACACCAAAGTGGGAAGTGACTTTTGTTTTTAAGTGTTGTAGAACCAGTTTCCAGTAGCCAGAACAGTCCAACAATTGATGGACACAATGGAAAGGATTGTAAGAGATTCATTGGTGTACAATGACGGGTCGCGTTGGACAGTTGTGGAGAATAATAGAAAAATGCCTTGGTTAATAAAAGAAGTTCAATATGAATACAATTTGCAATCTTAGATTCAACATACCTGGTTTAAACAAGAATAATGTTAAGATATGGATCAAAGAGACAATATTGGTTGTAAAAATAGAAAATATTTGATTCAGATTACATCTGTATTCATTCTCAAGATTTTTTGGACTGACTTCAGATTAATGTGATGCAAATATTTTTTTTGGATGAATTTAGATTTCAAAAGACAATTACAATGTGTTTCTTTTATATTTGGAAGATTTTTTATTATTGATTTTTTTGGTATTCCTGATAGGTACAACTATTTATTACTCAATTAATTTTACAATAAATGTCAGCGTGAATTTGAAAGTAATAAGTTTAATTGATTTGGAATAGATTAAATATTGCAGTTTAAATAGATTGAATGATAAAATAAATAAAAAATTAGTGTAAAGTATGATAAAAGGAGAGGAAGACTGGGATGATGAAGATGATAAAGATGCGCTAGGAAATTCTAAGGCATGAAATGCCCTATTCAATAGAGTGGACAAGAGCATCTTCAGACTTATAAGTGATTGTTGTGTTGCCAAAGATGCTTGGGAAATCTTGAAGACTGCTCATGAAGGAACCTTTAAGGTAAAGACGATGAGACTTCAACTTCTTACCACTAAGTTTGAGAACTTAAGAATAAAAGAAGATGAGAGTATTCGTGACTTTCACATGAATATTGTTGAAATTGTCAATGCCTATGGTGCACTTGGAGAGAAGATATCTAATATACATATATAAACTCTAAAGTACTGCATAATTACACTCTAATCCTTTTGATTAAAAACTTTAACTGGACTAATTGTAAGGGTAAAACCGACTAATCAATTACTAACTCTTTTTATATTGATTTGGTATTAAATGCAGTTGAGTTGGCACGCTCAAATTTTTTATTGGAATTTTATAATTATTTTATATTTTGCATCCAACATTATAATACCCTAATTATTTAATGCACCAGTTGAAACGATGCCTTGAGTTATCCCCATTGCAATTCCAATGCTAAACAATTGATGTGCAGTAATAAAGACCACAACTTCCAACACGGAGAAACACAAAACCTTTCAACTTTCGGTATCTTCCAACAATACCATAAATATACAATTATGTTTCTATTCAAACTCTAAACCATTCTTTCTCCAATCTTCAAGTGGGCAATATTAATCGTAGCTGAAACTCTAGCACGGTTCTCTGTTAGTTTTTATTTTGAATCTGTTGTACTGTTCTATCTATTAGCTTCGCAATTGAAAAAGCTTTTCCATGCCCTAACAAGTTTAAGTTAGTTTTATGATTTTCTACAACAATGGCTTTCAATGCAAACAGAATCTACAACATCACCATCATGGCAATAACATGCTTGTCGTGGAAGCATCGCCAGCTAGGGTCTTAAATTGTTTGGGACTCCCTTGATTTTCCATTTCATTCAAAATCATAATTGATTTTCATACCGTGATCCATCAAATTCATGATTTATCTCCATAACTTCTGACTGTCCTGCATTTCTACAATTTCGATTTTCAATTTTCACTTCCGGTTCTCGAATATAATTTTATTTGTTTTAGGATTTGGCTTCTTGGAGTTGATATATTCATGGTAATTCTTGCTACACAATGATTTATTGGTTTTACACTATCATTTATTGGTAGTTGAATTGAAAAGGAAAACATAAGACATGGAAAATAACAGTTTCGTAGAGTCTGCATTTGATTTAGTTGTTTGTTGTGTTTTTTTCCTTTATGTTTAATTGTTGGTGGGTTATTGTGAATTTTCAGGAAACTTTGGCGATAACATAGTTGGACTTCTTACTGGTGATTCTGCTGTGAACAAGGATTAAAGTTTGTGATGTTGTTTTGATTTCCTTCACTGTTGTGGTCTTTTTTGGTGTTAACCTGACAATCTCCTATTATTTTATCTAATTATACTTCCTTTTTTGTATTCAATAAGTCATGATTTTATTTCTATGCTCCCTATCAATGTTTGTGGCTGATACCTTTTTAAAAAAATTACATTCAAGAAAGTTATATAATTCACTAAAGTTTGGTTGATGTAATTGAAGATGTACAGATGATTTGCGAGCGCCAGATTAGAGAATTGCAGAGGGCTAAGCAGCAGAGATTCCCGAGATTCCCACACCAAAGTGGGAAGTGACTTTTGTTTTTAAGTGTTGTAGAACCAGTTTCCAGTAGCCAGAACAGTCCAACAATTGATGGACACAATGGAAAGGATTGTAAGAGATTCATTGGTGTACAATGACGGGTCGCGTTGGACAGTTGTGGAGAATAATAGAAAAATGCCTTGGTTAATAAAAGAAGTTCAATATGAATACAATTTGCAATCTTAGATTCAACATACCTGGTTTAAACAAGAATAATGTTAAGATATGGATCAAAGAGACAATATTGGTTGTAAAAATAGAAAATATTTGATTCAGATTACATCTGTATTCATTCTCAAGATTTTTTGGACTGACTTCAGATTAATGTGATGCAAATATTTTTTTTGGATGAATTTAGATTTCAAAAGACAATTACAATGTGTTTCTTTTATATTTGGAAGATTTTTTATTATTGATTTTTTTGGTATTCCTGATAGGTACAACTATTTATTACTCAATTAATTTTACAATAAATGTCAGCGTGAATTTGAAAGTAATAAGTTTAATTGATTTGGAATAGATTAAATATTGCAGTTTAAATAGATTGAATGATAAAATAAATAAAAAATTAGTGTAAAGTATGATAAAAGGAGAGGAAGACTGGGATGATGAAGATGATAAAGATGCGCTAGGAAATTCTAAGGCATGAAATGCCCTATTCAATAGAGTGGACAAGAGCATCTTCAGACTTATAAGTGATTGTTGTGTTGCCAAAGATGCTTGGGAAATCTTGAAGACTGCTCATGAAGGAACCTTTAAGGTAAAGACGATGAGACTTCAACTTCTTACCACTAAGTTTGAGAACTTAAGAATAAAAGAAGATGAGAGTATTCGTGACTTTCACATGAATATTGTTGAAATTGTCAATGCCTATGGTGCACTTGGAGAGAAGATATCTAATATACATATATAAACTCTAAAGTACTGCATAATTACACTCTAATCCTTTTGATTAAAAACTTTAACTGGACTAATTGTAAGGGTAAAACCGACTAATCAATTACTAACTCTTTTTATATTGATTTGGTATTAAATGCAGTTGAGTTGGCACGCTCAAATTTTTTATTGGAATTTTATAATTATTTTATATTTTGCATCCAACATTATAATACCCTAATTATTTAATGCACCAGTTGAAACGATGCCTTGAGTTATCCCATTGCAATTCCAATGCTAAACAATTGATGTGCAGTAATAAAGACCACAACTTCCAACACGGAGAAACACAAAACCTTTCAACTTTCGGTATCTTCCAACAATACCATAAATATACAATTATGTTTCTATTCAAACTCTAAACCATTCTTTCTCCAATCTTCAAGTGGGCAATATTAATCGTAGCTGAAACTCTAGCACGGTTCTCTGTTAGTTTTTATTTTGAATCTGTTGTACTGTTCTATCTATTAGCTTCGCAATTGAAAAAGCTTTTCCATGCCCTAACAAGTTTAAGTTAGTTTTATGATTTTCTACAACAATGGCTTTCAATGCAAACAGAATCAACAACATCACCATCATGGCAATAACATGCTTGTCGTGGAAGCATCGCCAGCTAGGGTCTTAAATTGTTTGGGACTCCCTTGATTTTCCATTTCATTCAAAATCATAATTGATTTTCATACCGTGATCCATCAAATTCATGATTTATCTCCATAACTTCTGACTGTCCTGCATTTCTACAATTTCGATTTTCAATTTTCACTTCCGGTTCTCGAATATAATTTTATTTGTTTTAGGATTTGGCTTCTTGGAGTTGATATATTCATGGTAATTCTTGCTACACAATGATTTATTGGTTTTACACTATCATTTATTGGTAGTTGAATTGAAAAGGAAAACATAAGACATGGAAAATAACAGTTTCGTAGAGTCTGCATTTGATTTAGTTGTTTGTTGTGTTTTTTTCCTTTATGTTTAATTGTTGGTGGGTTATTGTGAATTTTCAGGAAACTTTGGCGATAACATAGTTGGACTTCTTACTGGTGATTCTGCTGTGAACAAGGATTAAAGTTTGTGATGTTGTTTTGATTTCCTTCACTGTTGTGGTCTTTTTTGGTGTTAACCTGACAATCTCCTATTATTTTATCTAATTATACTTCCTTTTTTGTATTCAATAAGTCATGATTTTATTTCTATGCTCCCTATCAATGTTTGTGGCTGATACCTTTTTAAAAAAATTACATTCAAGAAAGTTATATAATTCACTAAAGTTTGGTTGATGTAATTGAATATGTACAGATGATTTGCGAGCGCCAGATTACAGAATTGCAGAGGGCTAAGCAGCAGAGATTCCCGAGATTCCCACACCAAAGTGGGAAGTGACTTTTGCTTTTAAGTGTTGTAGAACCAGTTTCCAGTAGCCAGAACAGTCCAACAATTGATGGACACAATGGAAAGGATTGTAAGAGATTCATTGGTGTACAATGACGGGTCGCGTTGGACAGTTGTGGAGAATAATAGAAAAATGCCTTGGTTAATAAAAGAAGTTCAATATGAATACAATTTGCAATCTTAGATTCAACATACCTGGTTTAAACAAGAATAATGTTAAGATATGGATCAAAGAGACAATATTGGTTGTAAAAATAGAAAATATTTGATTCAGATTACATCTGTATTCATTCTCAAGATTTTTTGGACTGACTTCAGATTAATGTGATGCAAATATTTTTTTTGGATGAATTTAGATTTCAAAAGACAATTACAATGTGTTTCTTTTATATTTGGAAGATTTTTTATTATTGATTTTTTTGGTATTCCTGATAGGTACAACTATTTATTACTCAATTAATTTTACAATAAATGTCAGCGTGAATTTGAAAGTAGTAAGTTTAATTGATTTGGAATAGATTAAATATTGCAGTTTAAATAGATTGAATGATAAAATAAATAAAAAATTAGTGTAAAGTATGATAAAAGGAGAGGAAGACTGGGATGATGAAGATGATAAAGATGCGCTAGGAAATTCTAAGGCATGAAATGCCCTATTCAATAGAGTGGACAAGAGCATCTTCAGACTTATAAGTGATTGTTGTGTTGCCAAAGATGCTTGGGAAATCTTGAAGACTGCTCATGAAGGAACCTTTAAGGTAAAGACGATGAGACTTCAACTTCTTACCACTAAGTTTGAGAACTTAAGAATAAAAGAAGATGAGAGTATTCGTGACTTTCACATGAATATTGTTGAAATTGCCAATGCCTATGGTGCACTTGGAGAGAAGATATCTAATATACATATATAAACTCTAAAGTACTGCATAATTACACTCTAATCCTTTTGATTAAAAACTTTAACTGGACTAATTGTAAGGGTAAAACCGACTAATCAATTACTAACTCTTTTTATATTGATTTGGTATTAAATGCAGTTGAGTTGGCACGCTCAAATTTTTTATTGGAATTTTATAATTATTTTATATTTTGCATCCAACATTATAATACCCTAATTATTTAATGCACCAGTTGAAACGATGCCTTGAGTTATCCCCATTGCAATTCCAATGCTAAACAATTGATGTGCAGTAATAAAGACCACAACTTCCAACACGGAGAAACACAAAACCTTTCAACTTTCGGTATCTTCCAACAATACTATAAATATACAATTATGTTTCTATTCAAACTCTAAACCATTCTTTCTCCAATCTTCAAGTGGGCAATATTAATCGTAGCTGAAACTCTAGCACGGTTCTCTGTTAGTTTTTATTTTGAATCTGTTGTACTGTTCTATCTATTAGCTTCGCAATTGAAAAAGCTTTTCCATGCCCTAACAAGTTTAAGTTAGTTTTATGATTTTCTACAACAATGGCTTTCAATGCAAACAGAATCTACAACATCACCATCATGGCAATAACATGCTTGTCGTGGAAGCATCGCCAGCTAGGGTCTTAAATTGTTTGGGACTCCCTTGATTTTCCATTTCATTCAAAATCATAATTGATTTTCATACCGTGATCCATCAAATTCATGATTTATCTCCATAACTTCTGACTGTCCTGCATTTCTACAATTTCGATTTTCAATTTTCACTTCCGGTTCTCGAATATAATTTTATTTGTTTTAGGATTTGGCTTCTTGGAGTTGATATATTCATGGTAATTCTTGCTACACAATGATTTATTGGTTTTACACTATCATTTATTGGTAGTTGAATTGAAAAGGAAAACATAAGACATGGAAAATAACAGTTTCGTAGAGTCTGCATTTGATTTAGTTGTTTGTTGTGTTTTTTTCCTTTATGTTTAATTGTTGGTGGGTTATTGTGAATTTTCAGGAAACTTTGGCGATAACATAGTTGGACTTCTTACTGGTGATTCTGCTGTGAACAAGGATTAAAGTTTGTGATGTTGTTTTGATTTCCTTCACTGTTGTGGTCTTTTTTGGTGTTAACCTGACAATCTCCTATTATTTTATCTAATTATACTTCCTTTTTTGTATTCAATAAGTCATGATTTTATTTCTATGCTCCCTATCAATGTTTGTGGCTGATACCTTTTTAAAAAAATTACATTCAAGAAAGTTATATAATTCACTAAAGTTTGGTTGATGTAATTGAATATGTACAGATGATTTGCGAGCGCCAGATTACAGAATTGCAGAGGGCTAAGCAGCAGAGATTCCCGAGATTCCCACACCAAAGTGGGAAGTGACTTTTGCTTTTAAGTGTTGTAGAACCAGTTTCCAGTAGCTAGAACAGTCCAACAATTGATGGACACAATGGAAAGGATTGTAAGAGATTCATTGGTGTACAATGACGGGTCGCGTTGGACAGTTGTGGAGAATAATAGAAAAATGCCTTGGTTAATAAAAGAAGTTCAATATGAATACAATTTGCAATCTTAGATTCAACATACCTGGTTTAAACAAGAATAATGTTAAGATATGGATCAAAGAGACAATATTGGTTGTAAAAATAGAAAATATTTGATTCAGATTACATCTGTATTCATTCTCAAGATTTTTTGGACTGATTTCAGATTAATGTGATGCAAATATTTTTTTTTGGATGAATTTAGATTTCAAAAGACAATTACAATGTGTTTCTTTTATATTTGGAAGATTTTTTATTATTGATTTTTTTGGTATTCCTGATAGGTACAACTATTTATTACTCAATTAATTTTACAATAAATGTCAGCGTGAATTTGAAAGTAATAAGTTTAATTGATTTTGAATAGATTAAATATTGCAGTTTAAATAGATTGAATGATAAAATAAATAAAAAATTAGTGTAAAGTATGATAAAAGGAGAGGAAGACTGGGATGATGAAGATGATAAAGATGCGCTAGGAAATTCTAAGGCATGAAATGCCCTATTCAATAGAGTGGACAAGAGCATCTTCAGACTTATAAGTGATTGTTGTGTTGCCAAAGATGCTTGGGAAATCTTGAAGACTGCTCATGAAGGAACCTTTAAGGTAAAGACGATGAGACTTCAACTTCTTACCACTAAGTTTGAGAACTTAAGAATAAAAGAAGATGAGAGTATTCGTGACTTTCACATGAATATTGTTGAAATTGCCAATGCCTATGGTGCACTTGAATCCATTTATAGTGTAGAAGTTTATATAAGACTAATACCTCAAATTGGTAATTGAGTTAGTATCTAAAGAAAACTTTAGTTATATTGTTAATTCATCTAGCTTATGATTTAACAGAAATAGAAATCTAGAGATGGGGCTTGCTTGATGCACTAACATAAAGCAATACACAAATTAAAAAAGTCCATTGTCACTGATCAACTCCTCAACAGACAACTAACTAATGAAGTTGATTGAGTAACATTATTGTTTATGACTGTGTTTCACATGTCGCACCGAGTTAGACAGTTGAACTATTATTTGAAAACACAGTCCCGATTTTATTCTTACAAGGATGAATATAATGTAAGAGGTGTTAAAGAAAGTCGAGGGGTTGAAGTCCCGCACATATTTCTTTAGAAAAAGCTTAAGTGTTTATATAGGTTCGAGAATTATCACCTTAAGGAGACTTTTAGGAGGAAAAGATGATGTTAAGATGTAGGCCACTAGATTAGAAAAATTGTTTTAAAATTATTTTAAAATTTGTATTAAAAAAACTTTTAAATTAATTTTTTTTAAACTTAATTAAAATTATAAATTTATTCAATAAAAATTAAAAAATAATCAATTATCATAGTCATAAATATTAAGTCATCACTGCCATGTATGCAAAAGTGGAGGGGTTTAAATCTCAAACAAAATAAAATTGAGGATAAAAAAAACTGACTTTTAAAATAGGAGACCAAAAAATTAAAAACATCTAGGTTTGAATGCAGTTTTGGTCCCCTTTATCCATTTTGATAATTTTTTAGTCTCCATTTAAAAAAAACAATTTTATGGTCCCTTAATATATCATTGTTCTTTTTTTTTTGTCCTCTATGACAAAATAGTCTCATTTACGTATGTGGCATTAAAATTTATGAGGTGCCATTTTTTATTGTTGTCACGTCATTAAAAATATTTAAAAATTAAAAAACACATTATTTTATTTTCTTAAATTTTTATTTTAAATAATTAATTGTTTTTATTAATTTTCATTATTTTTTATAAATATTTATTTAGAAATAAGAAATTATTTTAATTATTAACTTTTATAGCAGGAGTGACCCATTACACAACATTACAAGATCATGGTGTGAAAGTCTTATATAAACACTAGTATATTGTTTGAAAACACTAGTATATTGTTTGAAAACATGGTCTCTATTTTATTGTTTGATAATGGTGTTAATGGATAATAATAGAAGAGATTCTCTAACTATTCTCAAAGCCAATGTTAGGATACAAATTCAAGAACCCTAACAAAGCCACTAAAAACTCTAAAACTACAAGACAAATAAAACTAGGCTAAGAAAATAAAGTTAAAACATAACTTTTGATTTCATTGATTGATTTTCAAGACACTACATATATATATATATATAATAATACTAATGGATAATAAACTAAAGGCCCAATATTAATTAAAGCCCAATTCAACAACATTTAAAAATCCTAAGAACATTCTAGAGAACATTACAAAATATAATACTAATATAAATTCTACTCCTAATTTAATATATAAAATATTTATTTAATCATAATTCTTACTCTATCATTACCCAACTCTTCAAAAACAACATTGTCCTCAAGGTTGTAGAATAAGACTATCAAATTCTAAATTAATTTTTAAAGACAATGAAATGAAATTGGAGTGTTACTTATTAAAAAAAAAATGAGTAGAGAAATTTAGAGGGGTCATGAAAAAAAGGATAGTGGATTTCAAAAAAAATTGCCAGCTTGTTTGTGAATTCACGTGATGACCAAAGTGGGTGCATTCTATTTTTTTTTTTGAAATAAAAGTGTCACGTGTCTGGTTATTTAATTGGTGATGAATGATAGAGAAGCACATGGAAGCACGTGAGGAGTACGGAAAATTGGAAACAGCTGGCTTCCATTTCAATTATATCTGAGCAGATTCCTTTTTTTCTTTCTTTTTTTTCTTCTTTTTATCTTTCCCATTCTTTCTTCTTCTGAGTTTCTTCATCCTTTTTCCTTCTTTCTCATCTTACTATGAATTCATGCGGGTTAAAGGGTGATCATGGTTGCCGGGGTTAAAAATTAAGATGCAAAAATTGCCGCCGGAAAATGAGTCTTCAATACCTCCGAACGTGACTCATCGTGGTGGTATTGTCTTCAAAAACAACCTTGTCCTCAAGGTTGTAGAATAAGACTATCAAATTCTAAATTAACTTTTAAAGACAATGGAAATGAAATTGGAGTGTTACTTATAAAAAAAATGGGTAGAGAAATTTGGAGGGATCATGAAAAAAAGGATAGTGGATTTCAAATAAAATTGCCAGCTTGTCTGTGAATTCACGTGATGACCAAAGTGGGTGTATTCTATTTTTTTTTTTTTAAATAAAAGTGCCACGTGTCTGGTTATTTAATTGGTGATGAATGATAGAGAAGCACATGGAAGCACGTGAGGAGTACGGAAAATTGGAAACAGCTGGCTTCCATTTCAATTATACCTGAGCAGATTCCTTTTTTTCTTTCTTTTTTTTCTTCTTTTTATCTTTCCCATTCTTTCTTCTTCTGGGTTTCTTCATCCTTTTTCCTTCTTTCTCATCTTACTATGAATTCACGCCGGTTAAAGGGGGATCATGGCCGCCGGGTTCAAAAATTAAGATGCAAAAATTGCCGCCGGAAAAAGGAGTCTTCAATACCTCCTAACGTGACTCGTCATGGTGGTACTGTCGTCGCTCGAACAAAGTCAGGTGGTTTAGAAGGAGGTCGGAGAGCTAAATGAAAATGGTGTTTTAGAGGCGGCGGCGATGGTTGTTTCGATGATGTTTGCAGATATGGGGTTTTAGGTGGTAGAGGCAATAGAGGTGGAGACTGAGTTATAAACAAATCAAGTTGTTTTGACGGTGGTGGTCGTAGTACCGAATAGCGACCGTAGATTGGCGGTGGAGGTACTGAAGGCAAAAATGAAATTGTTTTTGTTGGAGGTTCCGGTGGAGTTGGAATTTTGTTGTCAAGCCCTAAATGTGGTTTTAAAGTTGGATTTGCACAACTCTTGACTCTTACAATAGAACGTTTTGATGATCTGGTCACGTTCGTTTTCGATGGGCACGGAGTCAGGGATGGCGTCGGAGATAGTGCTGGAACTGTCGCCGTTGGAGAAGATGATGAGGCTACTTTTTCTTGAGAAAATGATATTTTTGTCGATGATGTTGTTTTCCTTCCTATCACAACTTCATGGGTTTTTAATTTCTCTTCTGTTTTGAAATCTCTAATTTGATGCTTCAATGGAGAAAGTTTTAGAGTTTCTTCTTTAACAAACTCTGAGGTTGAATCAGAAACCATGAAAAAATCACCTCCATCACTGATTACACATTCTAATTTTTCTATTTTGTTAGTATTTGTGATTTGTTCTAAAAATGGTGTAGAGTGGATATGACATAAATGGCCAATGGTAGAGATGTTTGTTGGTTGCTGTTCAGAAAATTGAAACTGTGAATCCCATGGGTTAGGTGTGGGTTGGTAAGGATGACTGACAGACGAGGATATTTTTTGGTGGTAAAATGGTATCGAATATGCTTGTTGAAAAATATGGGTGTTGATGTGGGTGGAGTTGGGGGTGTGTGCTCTGTGGGGGAATGGGTGCTTGTTCAAGATAATTGTTGTAGCAGTTTGGGTAAACATGAGAATGAGATGGATAAATATATGAATGATCTGATGCCGGTGGATATGGGTTATATGTATGTGGTGAATATCCGTGATTTAAATATAATTTTGGTGATGAAGATGCATGAGTGTAATAAGGTGTAAAAAGTTTCCATGGAAAAGATGGAAATGAAGGTGTGATAGGAGTGGTGTTTATGGTAGGGTGAAATGGGTATGCCATGGGAGGTTTTGGTGTTCAAGAATGAAAACACCAATTGTTAGGATGCAAATTCAAGAACCCTAACAAAGCGACTAAAAACTTTAAAATAAAAGACAATAAAAACTAACTAAGAAAATTAAACTTGATTTAATTTATTTGATACTCTTCAAAGTCTCAAAAGATTACATATATAGTACTCATAGTGGATATTTAACTAGAAGGCCCAAACACTATAAAAAGCCCAATACAAATAAAAGTACTACTAATAAAAGTTAGGCATTAATTTAAATAACTAAACAATTTTCTTCTCTATCATTACCAACCCCTTCAAAAACAACCTTGTCCTCAAGGTTGTAAAAATCTCATTGCTACCTTTCCTGGATCCCAAAGCCTGAAAGAAAAGACTCTGTTAGTGAAACCACATCCAACCGCAAAGTTAGTGTAATCAATGCTCATGTTTCTGTAGACAAAGGACTTGCCATATGTGAATGTGTATTTGCCTTTGTATGTTCGAAGAAACTCCTCAGTCTTGATCTCATTACAATTTCATAGGCCACAATGAAGCTCACTAGGCCTTTTTCATGCATTCCTAAAAACAACCCAAAACAATGGAAAGAGCTTTGTTGATTTATGTTACAATATGTTGATAGAAAAAACTCTTGTCCACACAAGTAAAACACCTGGAAATAAACTTGGCCAAATAGGAAAAAAATTTCACACTCAAAACACTTTGGATCTAAGTTCACCATACACGGCGACCGTTGGCGATGTCGAACCTCTTCTGTTGAAAATAGAGCCTCAAGTACAAGCTTGGATGAAAAACAATATTCAAAGCCACCATAAGTTAAGTCCTTCTTAAGCTTTAGACACGTCATATGCAAAAATAGAATAGCCTTGCACCTCGTGAACCTTGGACTACTTGCCTTTCTCCCAATTTGATATACTGTTTTCTAACTGACTTCAAGACAATGTCATAAATAGTATATAAGCTTAGCCATGGATCATTAATTTTAATAACAAAGAAAGCACCATCAACACTATCACAGAAAGAGACATATAGTAAATCATCATGTTCAAGCTTACTATTAGAATTTGCATAAGCATGGTGAAGCAATTTAACATATTGGCGCATACTAGCAATAAAACCATTTTTGGAAGCCAATAATACTTGAGTAAACTCTATCAGAATTAACACTATGAATGTCCAACCGATGAATATCGAAGAGAACTCAATCCAAGCAAAATAAGTTCTTTTGTTTATCTTCAACCAATAATCAATCTCAAAGGACAATGAGGCTCCCATATGTCCAAGTCTGTGATGTTGGATGAAGCCAATAATTACTTTAATAAGAGAGTGATCTATCTTGGCATCAAGATCGGTTGTTTCTTGGACCACCTTTGCAAATTCAAACATGATAAATTCAGTAGGATTTCCAAGGTTGAAATGTCCCACATGTTCTGCATGCACAAGGTAAACTAGACCCTCCACCAAATAAGAGACATACTGGAAACTCCTTAGTTGCTTCCAATCCCCATGAACTTTCAAAGCCTCATTTCTTAATAAATGAGCAATGAAGTTAGTAATGACACATCTCTCATCTAAGCACATTATGGATCTGTATGTGTTAAAGATCCTAGTAATAGAGGTGAACATCACAAAACATGAAATATCACTATCTATCAGGGACTCACGACAATAAAAAGTTGCAGAAATTTCAAGAAAATGCTTTTCAAAATCCTTTTGGTAAATAGACAAACCTCCACCAATGAAGCTTATACAGTTAACTCCTAGATGCATTGTAAGAAAGTTGCCAACTTCCGAGCCTTTTCCAGAAACATAACTAATTAGGCTTTTGGAAAAATCAACTAAGTGAGAGCAATGAACCATGTGCAGAGAAGCAACAGCTCCCTGAGTTGGAGGCTTAAGCACAATAAAACTTCTAGCAATCACTGCAGGAGCAATTTCTTCTTCCGCCAAACACAGTGCCATTACTTTGTTTATCTTCCTTTTCTTCTTCAATACTTTCTCTTGCTGTTGTTATTGATGAGCTTGGTTCACCGATGGAAAAAAATGCCATTGGAGCGAAACCATTGTTGGTGTAAAATTTGATGTGGCAGTAGGGTTTGAGTAGGTTCGTCCTCATCGTAATGATGGGAGAGATTGCGGAAGCGGAGAAGGATTCGATCGACTGCATCGTAATGACTCATATTTTGTTTCAACTTCTTGTGGTTGTAGATCCTCCCATTCACAGTGGCAATAACGGTTTTGTCTTCGTTGTAAAGAGGTTGATCTCCGGAATTAGGGTCAACAATGGTGTGTTTCAACACCTCTGCAGCGGCAAATATTTTGGCAGCATTTTGATTTGGCATTTCAACAAACAGATGGTGGGTTGGTTGAAGTGGCCGCAGCGAGACTAATACCGTGATTGAATCCAATGGTTCTGGAAGTGGAGACGGCCGTGATTGAATCGATTGCACAAGGAGAAACCCCTTGCGTAAAAGTCCCATACGCTCAGCAGCTTTTGCCTTCTTTCTCTGCTTCTTCAACATATACTTCTTCTTCCGCTTCTCATTTTTAACAGATTGTTTCTTCACCTTAGCAACAACTTCACCACTCACATCATCATCAATTAATAACAAACTATTTAGATATGGTGGTTCTGAAAGCGGAGCGGCAACCAAAATTTGATCGATGGAGAGGTGAATAACCTTGGGCTTGGTCACTACTGAAGAAATTTTTCTCGTTTTACCCTTTTTGAGTGAGATATCATTATCGTCAATAGGACTGTTATCAACGATGGAAATCAAAGGAACAGAAGTTTGTGAATCTAGATCCATATCATCTTCATTATCATTATATTTCCCAAACGACGCCAATTCCATTTCCACTTCGAAATCTGAGATTAAATTGGAAGGAGGAAAATCGTGTTGTTCCGAAACAATCGCAATTGTCGTTTTCATCTGAGATTTTGAAGTTTCAGCAGGTTCCTCTTCCTCATCATATAGATCCGATGATGATGACTCTTCTACGTCCTCTTCAACAGTTTCATAGATTGGATCCATGGACTCCATTGATTCTGTTTCCTCATCAATTATTAGTAAAAGGTTATGCCATTCTGGTTTGAAGTGCCATAGTAGTGCTGTTGTAAATGTATCCCAAGTAGATTTGCGATGAATACGAGACCACCATATCCACCATTCGAGAGCAGAACCTCGCAATGCTCCAACAGCTTTCAAAACCTTCCATGACTCGGGTGTTTCATGCTCCTTGAAAAATTTCTCAAAACAAAGGATCCACCAATATGCATCTTCTTTCCCATCAAACAATAATACTGTCATGAATTCAAGCGGAAGTGAGATCGAAAATGAAAGCACCAATTGTTAAGATGCAAATTCAAGAACCCTAACAAAGCTGCTAAAATCTCTAAAACTACAAGACAAATAAAACTAGGCTAAGAAAATAAAGATAAAACATAACTTTTGATTTCATTGATTGATTTTCAAGTGTCAAAGACACTACATATATATAATAATACTAATGGATAATAAACTAAAGGCCCAATATTAATTAAAGTCTAATTCAACAACATTTAAAGATCCTAAGAACATTCTAGAGAACATTACAAAATATAATACTAATATAAATTCTACTCCTAATTTAATATCTAATTTTTTTTTGACCAAAACAAATCTAGCTTCTTTCATTCAACAAAATAGATTCAATACAAGGAGGTATAAAATTAATGTAACTACGTCGAGCCCAAGAATTGACCGCCTTAGTTAAACAATGAGCAACCATATTCGCTTGACGCCGAACAAACTCTACCTCGAAGTTTGGAAAATTAGATGGTAAAAGTTTAATAGACCGAATAATAGATGAAAACTCGGAGCCTCCAATAGCATTGGATCGGATAGCTTGCACCATCTTTTGCGAATCACTCTCATACACGACACGATCAAAATGATGAACGGATGCTCCTTGGATAGCTTCTTTTAAGGCTATCGCTTCCGCTTCAATAACAGAGACATTACCAACATCCCACGCAACCCCCGCCTGAATAAAATCCCCCAAATTATCACGAAGACACCAACCTCTATTAGTGGTACGATGACTACTATCAAAACCCGCGTCGACGTTACACTTGAGCCAACCCAAGGGAGGGGGAATCCAACAATGCAAGGTAGAAGAGGCAGTCCCATTATCTTGAGGATTTTGTGCCGTAAACCATTCCTGCCACCTGTGAAAAGCTAACCAACCGAGTTTAGAAGCTTCCTCCTTCTCATTATTCCAAATAAAATTATTTCTATTATGCCATAACGTGTCAATCATAATCGCAAAGCGGCCTGCTGTCTTTCTATCAACCTCACTACACACCATCAAAATAAGAGTTTTAATGTCACTATAACGAGTAATAAAAGGAGCGACAATATCATGCAAACCTGCTATTTGCCAACACAATCTTGTTTCAGGACACCCGAAGAAAACGTGCCAATCATCCTCCTCAGGCGCATCGCAGAAAGGACAAGTAGAAGGACAAGGAACATGATGCTGAATAAGGCGTACCCGGGACGGTAAAATACCTGAACAAATTCGCCAAAGAAGGTGTTTCACTCGGGGGGGCCCAAAAATCGACCACAATCCTTTCCAATTATCCTCATGTCGCTGAAAGGCATAACACTTCTTCCTATTCTTCCACACTCTATAACCTGAGCGAACACTATATTGACCGTTCTGCTCTTCCTTCCAAATCAACCTATCTTCGGTAACATCATCCACAAGCGGGACCAAAAGGATCTCCTCCGCCTCTACATGATCAAACAAATCGCGAATCACCCTCATATTCCATTGCTTAACGATAGGAAGTATCAAGTCCTTAACAACCAAATTATACATACCTTGATGTTGTGCCCCTTCACACAACCCTCTAAACTTCCTCGAAGCCAAGGTTCATTCATAACTCCTATTTGGCTACAGTCACCTATACTCCACCTACAACCAATAGTTAGCACTTCCCGGGATTTCCAGATACTCCGCCAAACAAAGCTAGGATTGTAACCAAGAGTAGCATCAAAGAAAGTAGTTTTAGGGAAGTACCTTGCTTTAAAGACTCTGGACACCAACGCTTCCGGGTTGTTCATGAGAAACCAACCTTGCTTTGCAACCATAGCCATATTAAAGGCTCTAAAATCTCTGAATCCGAGGCCTCCCTCATTCTTAGAACAAGCTAGTTTATCCCATGCCATCCACCGAAAACCTTTTCGATTAGTACCCCCACACCACCAAAAAGCATTCAGCATCTTCTCGATATCATTGATAACCGCATCAGGAAGCATATAAATACTCATCATATAAGCCGGAATGGATTGGAGAACTGATTTGATCATGACATCTTTCCCCCCAATAGATAAGGCTCGACCTTTCCAAGAGTTAATTCTTGCCCATATTCAATCTTTGATGAACGCAAAAGTAGCTTTTTTACTCCTACCAATCATAGAAGGCAATCCCAAATACTTCCCCGTTCCGAGAACATGGCGGACTCCCATAACCTTGGCTAGGTCCTCCTGAGCTGGAAAACTAAGATTGCGGCTAAGGAAAACCTCAGATTTATTCAAATTGATCTCCTGGCCTGTTGCTGTAGCATAAGTAGTCAGTATCTCCATAAGATGTGAAACTTCATCTATGTTAGCCCTGCAAAACAAAAAACAATCGTCAGTAAAAAGCAGATGTGACACGCTAGGTGCCCCTCTGCAAATCTGAATCCCATGGGTATCCCCTCTAGCAACAGATCTCTTTATGAGTGTCGAAAGGCCTTCCGATATGAGGATAAACAGGTAAGGCGACAGTGGGTCACCCTGCCTAAGACCTCTTTCGGGTATAATAGGTCCTACCATGTCCGAGTTAACTAGTACAGAACAGTGGACCGAAGTAACGCACATCATAATCCAATGTATCCATCTTCCATAAAAACCCATCCTCAACAACATAGCTCTAAGGAATCCCCAATCAACCCTGTCGTAGGCTTTACTGATATCAATCTTAAGGGCCATATGGGCTCGCCTTCCTTTCGTCAATCTTAATTCTTACTCTATCAGTAGGGGTGTTCGCGGTTTAGTTTGGATCGGTTTTAAGGCAAAAATCCATCCGATCCAAAAATAAATTTACTTGCGGTTTGGTTCGGTTTTGGATGATATGTTAAAAAAAATCCAATCCGATCCGATCCAATTTAATGCGGCTTAATTTGGATCGATTTTTGGATATCCAAATTACAAATTATATTTTTATTAATATTATAAAAATACTACTAAATCATAAATTTGATATAATATATATCATATAGTATATTAAAAGTTAATATTATAAAAAGAAAATGATCGATTATAGTTGAAATAAATGAAATAATAAAAATAAATAGATTAAACTAAGCTAATAGATAAGATAAAAAAAAATAATTATCATATAATAATAAATTTATGTAACATATCATACTAATAAAAAATAAATAAGTACAAAATACATATACATGCGGTTCGGTTTGATTTGGATCGATTTTGAAAAATCAATTCGAAATCTGATCCGAACCGTGCAGTTCTCACAAAACGGCATCCAAACACATCCAATAAATTTTGGTTTTTTGCGGTTTTTGGTTTTTTTGGATCCATTTGCGGTTTTTATTTGGATTGGTTTGGATTTGAACACCCCTATCTATCAGCCAAGCTCCAACATTGAAAAATATAACAGAAATAATTCCATCATCATTATTTACAAACCGTGGACCTCTTATGTTGATATGCAATTTCAGCATTTGGGCTTTCATTCCTCAATGATAAACATGTTATATAAACACCCGAGGTTTACCAATCGTGTTGAATTTATAACTAAATGTACCTTTTCCAAGGATGCTTTCCAGGAATCACTAGTCTTATAACTAATCTAGTAACAAACCCGTGCGTTCGCACGGGTTCTGGTATGAGATGCCTATTTGTTTCAGATGTATATTCTTTAATAGAAAAATGTTTGGTTACCCGCGAAAAAATTATAATGAATGTATAATTAATAAAAAATAATTTGATCAGTAACTTCATGTCCCATTAATAATCAATATTTTGATCAATAACTTCATGTTCCTGTATACAAATATTATTTTTGTTTAGGTATCGTTATCAAAAATATCTGGATCAATATTAAATTTGCGTATATAAAAATATTTAGATCAATAATAGATTTTTCCCGTATACCATTTTTGATAAAAAAAATATTTAGATCACAAATTCCATTTTTTATATAAAAATATTTAAATCAATAATAAATTTTTCCCGTATACAAATATTATTTTTGTTTAGGTATCGTTTAAAAACTATCTGGATCAATACTAAATTTTAGTATATAAAAATATTAAAATCAATAATAGATTTTTCACGTATACCAATTTGTGATAAAAAAATTTAGATCATAAATACCATTTTTTGTATATGAAAATATTTAGATCAATAATAGATTTTTCCTGTATACAAATTTTATTTTTGTTTAGGTATCGTTTATAAAAATATCTGCATCAATAGTAAATTTTCGTATATAAAATAATATTATTTTGTATACAACATATATTATTAAGATGAATGAGTAGTAATTATATACAATATTTTGAAATATAAAATTTTAAATTAAGCATCTACTATACTTTTATTATCATATTTTTAAATAGTAAACTTAATGTTGTAAAAGGGTTTTAGAAAGAATTTACATAAATTTAGATTTTATTATTAATTTAAATTTTAATATTATGAATTATATTTAATTTGTAATAAGAATATTCTTAATTGTAATTAATGTATTATATCTTTGGGTTAATACCATTTTACCCCTGCCATATAGACGAGTTTTAGTTTACCCCTTTTAATTTTTTTTTTTTGGTAAAAACACGCTTATCATTTCAAGATTCCGTTTGTTTAGACTTTGGAGGAAAATGACACACACCCAATACATATGTCGCTTGCTGATTGGACTTTTTTTTTTTTTTAAATGCAAATATGCTGACGTGGAATTATGTTTCTTATTTTTAATCCATGCAAATATGCTGACGTGGAATTATATTTTTTATTTTTAATTATTTTTAATCTACATAACATTTATTTTCTTTTTTATTTATTTTTATTTTCTTAACTTTTATTAATTTATTATAGTTAAAATATTAAAATGTAAAATAACTAATAAACTTTAAAACATTTGTCTCCGGTGGGACTTGGACCAGTTAGATTGCACAATACTCCAACGAACTTTCCATTATGCTAAGACTATTTTCTTGTCAAATTACTACACACAATATATATTTTATGAGAAATGCTATTCTTACACCAAATCATACACCTATACCGTATGTACTAACGTCACTATTCATGTACGGACGGTATTGTTCATGTACGGACGAATACTATTCATGTACGGACGCTTATTTTTAATACCTGAACGTGCATTAACCAACTTCATTACTGCATTAACCAAGTTTTTACACTGCATTAACCAAGTTTGATGACTGTTAAAAAATATTTTTAATACCTGGATGTTACATTAACCAACTTTATTACTGAATTGACCAAATTTTTACACTGTATTAACCAAGTTTGGTGACTGCTAAAAATTATTTTTAATACTTGGATGTTGCATTAACCAACTTCATTACTGCATTAACCAAGTTTTTACACTGCATTAACCAAATTTAGTGACTACTGTAAAATACTATTGAGTGTAAGTATTAGTGTAACAATTGGGTGTATGAATAGCATTACTCATATTCTATAGCACCTTTATCATATGCCTTACATATTACTGCTACTATTACTTATTTATTTATGGGTTATAAGTTATTAATAAATGAAACTATATAATTGATTTATATATATATATATATATATATATATATATATATATATATATATATATATATATATATATATATATATATATAGAGGAGAGATCAAATTACACCCGAAGAGTTACACCACGAGTTACACTCGTTCAATAACTACATCTCGAATTAATATTTTTTAAATTCAACCGTTGGATTGAAACATAATATCATATAGATCATACCTATAAAGTTTGAGCTTAATCTATAATGATTTACTTTGTCATTGAATTACATCAAAATTAACGTTATATGAAAGCTCATTTTGACGTTAATCTTTAGATATCTTGATGATATAGTAAATCATTATAGATTAAGCTCAAACTTTATAGGCATGATCTATATGATATTATGTTTCAATCCAACGGTTGATTTTAAAAAAAATTAATTCGAGATGTAGTTATTGAACGAGTGTAACTCGTGGTGTAACTCTTCGGGTGTAATTTGATCCCTCCTCATATATATATATATATATATATATATATATATATATATATATATATATATATATATATATATATATTGATTTGTTGATTTAATAAACTGGATTGGTTTCTCTTTCTAAGATACTTAATATTTATTTTAAATCAACATAGAAAGAGAAACCAATCCAAATCAACAAATCAAAATTTAATGGTCGTGATTCATTATTCTCATTTCTCATAATAACAAAGTATTTTCTCATAATGGTCGTGATTCATATATATATATATATATATATATATATATATATATATATATATATATATATATATATATATATATATATATATATATAGGGCATACCATATGAGAATGACTTTTTTATATGAGAATGAATCTGAACCATTGGATTTTAAAATAAAAGGTGAAGATTATGGGTGAATCTTTTTTTTCTCTCTCCTACATTTTGAAATAAATGATGCAGGAGAGAGGAAAAAAAAAACTCACCCATAATCTTCACCATTTATTTTAAAATCTAATGGTTCAGATTCATTCTCACATTCTCATATAAAAAAGTCATTCTCATATGATATGCCCTATATATATATATATATATATATATATATATATATATATATATATATATATATATATATATATATATATATGGGACGACTCAAGTGAGAACACTTGGTTATTATGAGAAATGAGAATAATGAATCACGACCATTAAATTTTGATTTGTTGATTTTAATGAACTAAATTGATTTCTCTTTCTAAGATACTTAATATTTATTTTAAATCAACATAGAATCTATATGTTTACGTAATATATAATTTATTCTCATAACTATATCTCACAAATAAACTGAAACTATATATATATTTATAAAATTTATTCTCATAACTATATTTAATTAATAAACTGAAATTATATATATAATTTATTCTCATAAATATATAATTTTATTCTCACAAATAAACTGAAAATATTTATAAATATTTAAATATTTAATAGTACAAGTAAATTTTAATATTTTATTTTACTGCATATAATGTTAAGAATAAAACTCAAAAGCATTTTAATATTAATTTATTATTAATATATCAAATAAAATTTAATCATGTGATAGTATGTCAAAACAATACGTTTTTGAGCAAACATATTCTTAACATGTGAAGAACAATAATAAAATACATCTTGGTCTAGTGGTGAAGTGATACCTTTTTTTTTTTTTTTTTTTTTTGAATCAATAAAATGATTTGATTAATTCAAAAACAGCTTAATACAAGGCGATCTCAACCGATCCAGCCCAAGATAATCAAAGAACCTATTTACATGATTCTAAGAGGACAAAATCTATATCATCAGTGTAGCTAAATGAGGTCTGAGTTTCACATTTTCCCAGCACCTATACACAATGGTATCAATAATCTCTCTCCCAATGCTATTCTTCACATCATTACCAAAAACAGTGTCATTTCTTAGCCTCCATATTGCATATATGGTTTCAGCAACAACGCACACAAGGATGCGACCTCTCCACTTTCTTCTCTTGCAAATCTGAGTAATCCAAGCCAGCTCTGCGTCCCATGATAACGGCTCATGTTGGATTTGCAACCAATCCAAAACTTCCTTCCAAACAGCTTTGCTTTTATGACATTCAAACAGGAGGTGTTGTATTGTTTCTTGGCTGTGACAGAATTACAACATTTATCCGACTCCAACATACCAAATTTCCTCAACCTGTCTTTTGTAGCCAACCGTCCATTACAAGCCAACCAGAGAATGAAAATTGCTCGCGGTCTCGCAATATTGTGATACAGGATACTTCTCCAACTGACACGGTTGTTATGCATTTGAAGAGAATTATAAGCATCTCACATGCTAAATCTGTCTCTCATATTCTGCTGTATCTGCACAAAGACCGGCTTCCGCTTCAACAACTGATTCATGAGCCAAGAATATCTTGGCTTACACTCACTCTGCATTACATTTTCTCCCTTCAGATAATAGATGTGGATCCATTTGATCCATAGATTGTCCGTTTTATTGCTCAGGTTCCAGAGTAATTTGAGAAGACACACAGTATTCCATATTCCCAGATCAACAATATTTAATCCCCCATATTTCTTTGGAGTACATACTCTCTTCCAAGATATAGGAGATTTGCGAGAACTAATATTAGTACCTGTCCATAGAAAGCTTCGACATATGCCATCAATCTTCTGGAGAACAACTTTGGGGAAAGGAAGACAAGCCATCCAAAAGTTAATCACCGCAAACAGTACACTTTGGATAAGTTGGAGTCGTCCCGCATAGGTAAGCATTCTTGCACTCCAATGAGTCACTCTTTGCATGATCTTCTCTATCAGAGGAAGGTAATGTTTGATTGCCAACCTTTTACTAGTAAGGGGCACACCCTGTCGCACGCTCGCGAAAAATGAACAAAGTCGCCACCAATATATTTATCCCATAAAGGAAAGGAATACCGGATAACCTACAAAGGAAGGAACAGGGTCTTGCGACCAGAGAATCTAGGTGCGGGAGTCGGTTACGCAAGGGGAAGGTACTAGCACCCCTCACGCCCATCGTACTCGATGGTATCCACCTATGTTTGTTTCTATCTAAAGGGTGTATAACTATGTCTATGTCTAAATGCGAATGAATGCAAAATGTAGGGAAAAGAAAGAATTATACTCGCACGGGCCCTACCCCGCTGCCTACGTATCCTTTTCAGGAATCAGAGTTACCGTAGCTCGGCTAAAGATTTTCTGTTTGTTTTTGTGTTTTTTAATTGGGCGGAGTCAACGTTCGCACTCTTGCATAAGGGATCGACCTACGATGCGTACGAGTGGAAATGACATTGCCCTTAGGTGCCAACGAGGCAAAAGAAAAAGAAATGATTGGTTTGTGTCTTTTAGGATAGATGAGTGGTGAACAGTTCCCAATACCGGGCCACTCACCACTTTCTCTACTTTGCTTTAGTCTGAACCATTGTTAGGTGTTTTGAGTGTTTTTGGTTGTGTATTTTTTAAGGGAATTTACTTCACGATTCGAATCACATAAAATGTATAATGATCGAGAAGCAGATTAGGGAATGAATCCCACTCACTTCCATCCCATTATGTAATGTTTGAGAAACAGATTAGAGAATGAATCTCACTCATTTCTCTCTCATTAATTAATGTTTGAGAAACAGATTAGGGAATGAATCCCACTCGTTTCTCTCCCATCAAGTAGTGACTGAGAAACAGATTAGGGAATGAATCCCACTCGTTTCTACGCCACTAAGCGATTGAGAAATAGATTAGGGAATGAATCCCACTCATTTCTCAATCACTTTCTTAATGTGATTCGCATCTTCCTTTTATTAATGTTTTAAAGAGTTGAAAAAGAAAAAGAATGCAACAGGGAACTAATTCTAAATTCTAGTCTATGTTATTCTAATCTATAAATGGCCCTAAGGTCAAGGATACCTATCCTATCTCAATTCCTCTTAACAAAGAAGGAAGAGTCTAAGGGAACATGGCAAGCAATAGTAAGGAATAAGCAACATCAAAGCAAGGAATGAGAGGCTAAGCATGGAAACAAGAGAGAGAAGCCCCAAGTTAGTAGCAAAACAAGGGATTGAATGTCCCAAATCAAATACAAAAGCATCACGGTATCGTACAAAAATATCCACAAGAAGTTACCAAAGTATCGCATGCGTCGTTACTTACCAATTAGCGGACAAACATCAATTAATCAAAGCAAAAGCAAGTGAACACATGGTCTAAGCTTGAAGTCAGTAGCAAACTCATTCATTTAGTTCCAATATCCTATGTTAACCTATATTAGTCAATTAGCATGAAACAATACAAAACTCTAACCAAAACTAGACAACTCTAGGTTAATACTAGCTAAACGGTTTCAAATCGCGAATGAAGTTAGAAACATGCAATCAAATGGTACAAGTCAGTAGCAAATAGCCTATACTAGATGCCTAAACAATCACAAAGTCATGCCAAGAGGTTCCCCACAAAATTACGGGTCATTTGTACAAGTTACGGTGCAATCGTCAACCAAAAACAAGTTATTTACATGTGCGAAAGAAAAATCGAGTAAAATGGGAAAACATGATTTAAAATTTTCAATTCCAGGTTTTAGGACCTCTAAACATCCCTAATTATATGTACAAAAAGGAACCAACATTATTGCATGAATGCATTTCAATTTGAGAGCACAAACGTCACAAGTATCTATTAGAAGCACATGTTAATCGAGCTAAAGGAAACTGACCAAATACCAATCAAAACAAAGAATTAGGAGTTCATTTTTTATATACAATATCATGGATTAGTCTACAGCAATCATACAAAAATTGGTGGTTAAATTCTGATCCTAAGGTATTAAACGAAATAACTTTGCGAAATCTATCAAAACCGAAAGAAACATGAACATGCCAAAGTAAATGATTTATTAAAAATAACGAACTAATTTCTAAAAATCTATAAAAAATGCCACAATTATGTACACACATAAAACTATCTAAACCATATTTTTATTCATTTTTTATTTGAAAGAAAACTGAATTATGAGCTAAGAGTTAAAGGGAAACAAGTTTTAAAACAAAGCCTAAATCTGCCTAAGCCAGGGGTGCATTAGCAAAAAGGAAAAGAACTGAAATTATACTATGGAGCACGTTGGGCCCAACGAATGGGGGTGTGGAAAGCAGCGTTAGCGCTAGGCCCAGTCAGCACACCCTATTATTCCATTTCATTTTATTATGTGGCTTATCATGTTTAAACTATAGTATTCAATTAAAAAAAACGTGACATGCATGTATGCTAACAGTGTATCAATTGGTCCATTTATACTTAAGTCACAAGATGACAAAAAGATATCCTCAGCCAATCATAACACGCCACAGTGCCATCCCTATCATAAGAATAAAACAAACGTTGCAACTAAATGGGAGCCTCAGCCAGAAGAAAGGTGCCACGTGGGCAAATCTGAGTCATATTGCATGGAAATCGCGTGGCGGCCGGAGATGACTTTCAGTCGTCTTCTCCGGCGAGAAACACTACCGGAGTTCAACAAAAATGCAGAAAATCTCATAACCGGTATCATTTGACTCGGAATTTGCCACTGAGTTCAAATCCGTGCTCGGTTTTATCTCAATCGCACTCTAACATCATGAACAGAAGCCACAAGATTATGCCACAACTTACCGGCTTTCACGAAATGATCTTAAACTATCCTAAACGATTAGCACAACTCACAGAATCAAGATACACTGAATATATACAAGGAAACAAGCGCGTATACTGTAAATCAATTGCAATCGAAATCTGAACAAGCAGCGCAACTAACAAACACTATACGAACCTAACATGGAAGCTAAGGGTTTAGAAAGATCCAGAGATCACACCTGAGAGAAATTAACGTTTCCAGAAAGCTCCTCTACGCTCTGTTGTTCTTGATGTGAGTAGCGATGATTCTAGTCGATGCGGACCGTTTCGTTTTTCTTTCTTTGATTATGGCGGTTGATAGTGATCGTTTGGAGTTGGTTTGATGATGGTGAAGGTGGTTACGGTGATGACGGTGGTGGAAGAGGGAAGGCGAAGGTGGAAAGTGAAGATGAATGATGGAAGCGTTGGCTTTGGATGGAGTTTGTTACAAAATGTAACAAACTTTTGAAGGTGATTGATAGAGAGAGAGAGTGAACCGAGAGAGAAAGAAGAGTGAGTGTGGAAAAATGAGTGTGTGTTTTCCGATTTGTGAAGAGTTTTGGCTTTATATGGTGAGTGTGTAGGTAGGTTATGGTGTGGTGTGTTGCATTAGATCTCTCCTCCAAACTTAATGAGCAAGAGTTTCTTCACATGGTAATTTTGTTCATAGCTTTTTCAAATATATGGTATGCATGGCTACTTGTAGTAAAATGCATTGATGACATGTTGGGCTCCATACATGCCATGCCATGCATAAAATCCTGCTGCCACCCTACCTTTGAGAATCACCTCTGAAGCAGACTTTGAAGCTATACATCTCTTGCCATGGCTCATGATATGACTCATTCTCGAGCTTGTTACGAAGAGGACATGAGATGGACTGACTTTGATGTTTGGAACTTGATGAGATGAGGTTTATAAGTGTGAGAAATATGGCCCTGAACTTAGAACATTAATGCTGCCAATGCCTTATGCGTGTGTGATAGGAGTTTGGCTTACGTCCCAGTCGAAACGTGGCTTGGCGATGGCATGACTTTAGACTCATGTACCTCATTCTATACTTGGTCAATTTCCATGATCATTGTCTTGTTGTGTAGGGGGCATGGGAGAGATTATATTGCCATTGAGTTTGATTCAAATGAACACTTGTAACTTCCAGCCAACGGGTTTGAAAATGGCACGTTAGGTGCTTGATGAAATGCCTGGCGTATGACTAAGACTCTGGCCCAAACTCTTGCTCACGCGTATCTTGGTGAGGTCACGACTTTGAATCTCTCCAATTTGTTCAATACTTGCTCAATCGACTCAATTCTTGTTTTGTTACATAGAGGACATGGCAAAGAATGGGAGCATACCAAGTTTGCTTCCATGGAATTTTTATAGAACTCTAAAATTGGCTTGAGATATGGCACACCACATGTTTGTCAAAATGCTTCACGTATGACCAAAAATCTGCCTAGCTGGATGACTTGAACAAATGCATTTCTTCTAACTTCAAACCAACATAACTCTTGAATCAAGCTCCAACTGGAAAAACGACTAGAGAATTGTAGAGGGCTATGATTTGAACACTTTTGATGTTGAGCTTGTCTTAAAATTCTGTCGTTTTCAACATGATAATCGAACCTGAAGTCAGCTGCCCAGCCAATTGGAAATTCACTCAAAAATTCTTTAAGTGTAGAACTTTCCTCTTTTGGCAAGTTCCCATTTCAACTAACTTTCCAAATTTGGCAGTTTTGATTATTTCTTGATTCTTCTCATTTCCTTGACTTTATTTGACCGGTTTTCCACCAAAAGTCAATATTTGAATAATTCTTCTGATTTTGACCCAAAAGTCAACTGTTCTGATTTTCTCTGATTATTGATGAAATTCCCGATTAAATTTTCTCCAGTCAGATTCAGTCAAACGAGTGTGTCCTATATGGTCAATATGAAAGCTTCTCACTCACAAGATCCGTTCTTGATTAAATGTTGACCAGAAAGTCAACTGGTTGACTTTGGTCAAAGAAAACCCTAATTCAGAATAATCAGATGAGTATCAAGCTTGTACTTCCCAACCAATGCCTTGACTTGAAGGTGAGAAAACCACTGATTCAAGAGTGCCCTCAGAAGGATAGTGCCACGAGACCAGACCTCAGATCCTCATATTTAATCAGGAGTTCTTCGCCATAAAAGCTCTTTTTTGCCAGTCTTTAGATAGTAACCATGATATGAATGCATGAATTGAATGACCTATATGAAACATGGATGTAAACCAGATAATTTAGGGTAGGACAAATTTGGGGTATGACAGCTGCCCCTATTTAATCGTCTTATACTCGAAGGTGAGATTGGCGCCAGCCTTTCGAACATTCGAAGTAGAAGAAGATTAAATATCGAAGACCTGAAATTTGTCCTGAGGAGACGGAGTGGTTTTTATTCCTTTATTTCTTGTTTTGATATCTGCTGGGGAAAGAGAGATTTTGTTTTTTCTGATGGATATATTTACAGTGAGTAATTGGAAGGACGGTGATAGCTTGTAACGTTGCCAAAGTGCCAATACAAGGTTCTCGATGGAAATGATTGTTGTATGAAACTGTAATTTGAAAATATGGGTTCGATGGGATGATAGGATCTACGATCCACAAGAATGAAAAAAGGATGAGGATAAGGTCAACGGACCTACGATCCACAAGAAATGAAAAAATGAGGATAAGGCCAACGGACCTACGATCCACAAGAAATGAAAAGATGAGGATAAGGTCAACGGACCTACGATCCACAAGAAATGAAAAGATGAGGATAAGGTCAACGGACCTACGATCCATAAGAAATGAAAAGATGAGGATAAGGTCAACAGACCTACGATCCACAAGAAATGAAAAAATGAGGATAAGGCCAACGGACCTACGATCCACAAGAAATGAAAAGATGAGGATAAGGTCAACGGACCTACGATCCATAAAAAATGAAAAGATGAGGATAAGGTCAACGGACCTACGATCCACAAGAAATGAAAAGATGAGGATAAGGTCAACGAACCTACGATCCATAAGAATGCAAAGGATGAGGATAAGGTCAACGGACCTACGATCCACAAGAATGCAAAGGATGAGGATAAGGTCAACGGACCTACGATCCACAAGAATGAAAAGAATGAGGATAAGGTCAACGGACCTACGATCCACAAGAATGCAAAGGATGAGGATAAGGTCAACGGACCTACGATCCACAAGAATGAAAAGGATGAGGATAAGGTCAACGGACCTACGATCCACAAGAATGAAAAGAATGAGGATAAACAACGAGGCCGGAGCACGAGAAGATTATTGAAAACACTTAGGCTGGGGATTGAGAAAACCAAGTATCGGCACCACGGGCGGAGGAGATTTGTAATGGAGTAGCAGATATCAATTGGAGTTTGTAAGGACAACTTTTTCTGTGGGGATGTATCATCGGCTTGATTGACTATTGATTTGTATTATCTGGCTTATGCTTTGTATGCATGTTTGAATTTTTCTATGGCGTTGTCATACCCTAATTTTTGACCCTCCTGAGATGACATATCTTCAGGATTTTTCATCAGGTCAAGACAAATACCCAGAGCAGTCATTTCTCCATCTGGTACCTAATCGAGGATGCTCAAAGACAAGAAAGCTCAGGCAAAGGATCAATCAATACAAGGATTAGTCCCTAATACAATCATGAGGCTCAAAGACTTCACTTTTCTCATCTATGATTGATTAGACATCCAGTCATATGAGTACAGGTTTACTCAGGTCGCCAGACTAGGGTTCTGAGCCTATCAAGGACTGAAATCAGGGATCACATTTGGGAAACCCTAAAAAACCTCAGAGGGTCATTCAAAGACATCAATCATCTTCAAATAACTCATGTTACAAGGTCTACTGGACATCACACTTCAATTCAAAGTCTACAGTCATTACTTTCACATGGTCGACAAATTAGGGTTTTGACCTAATTCACCAAGATAGTTGACTTCTGATCAGGGCATGAATCCAAAACTCAAGACATGATTCAAGGATCTATACTACCTCCATATAATCCATTTATATCATCCATTTGTGGAGAAGATCTTATTTCTACACAAAAGCCCAAAAATTCACTTTGTCAGGAAAAAGTCAACTGTGAAGGATCATCATTGACTTTTAAGGTTTTTGGTCAAAAAATGACTTTCAAAGATCAATATCATCAATATATGGATGTCAAAGTCATTTGGCCAAAGAAATTCAAAGAAATTCATCAAGGAGCGAAAAGTCGGGAATTAGGGTTTTTGAAGGCATGGTGAGATCTCAAAATTTCACCTACACAACTCAAAAAACTTCCAACATGAAAGTTGTAGATCTTGCAAAATAAAACAACATCTTACAAAGGAACTTTTTTCAAAAGATCAACCATTTATGAAGTTTTGGAAATTTTGAAGTTTAGGTCATAAACACTTAGAAATTTTTCTAAGTGTTTTAACCTAGTTTTCATCCAACTTTAGGCTCATTTTTCACAAATTTCCTAAATGATTCTGAAGAAGACATAAAATAATAATTTGAAGTAGATGTTTAGGGCTTTCCAAATTGTGTTCAACCTTCTCCAAATTCAATTTGAGCTAGGAGTTATGCTTGTTCAAAGTTGGCCTCATGAAGTAAAATTATAGGTCATGGACACTTTTGGACTTTGCAAATTTTGTGCAAATAACCTCTCTTATGGATGCTACACGACCCATAACACATCTGAAACCATGCCATGCATTCATTTTCACCATGCCATAAGGATTGAAGAAGATTCTAAAAAACAAGAACATGTGATTATGTAATGATTACATTTGTGAATTTATGGCAAATTGATGAATCACCCAAGGAATCTTCTCACCAACCAATTAGAGCTCATTTCTGGCTCAGAATTGTCCCCTAAGATCAAGCAAAATCGAGGGCTAGGGGATTGATCAAATGGAATCAAAATTCTCATCATTGCATAAGAGATATTTGCAAAATTCCTTCATGGCTAAGAAAGCAAATCAACTTCACTAAGGAAGCTCACTCCTCTGCAGCTATACTGATCCATTTGCCTATAAATACAGATGCATTCCTCATTCAAAAACACACCAAAGCAACCATATTACTTGCTTTCTCCTTCTCTCCTCTTGTTCATTGTTTTTCAAAGTTCTTTGGCAAGAAGAATCGATTTCTTCAAACCAAAGCTTATCTTTGGGAAGTGAGCATTCTAACATCTCAAGGGAGGTCATTTGAGGTGATCCAAGCACCTGGATCACTTCTGTAGGTGGAGGAACACCATTGTTGCTCTCACTTTGGAGCACTTGCAGTTGGAGGTCCATGGAGTGATTCAGAAGGTTTCAAGGCAAGCCAATCATCCAGACACACTCCTCAGGTCATAGTGAAGCTAACCAGATGGCTGCAGCTCATCTGTAACTCAGGATTCAACAACCTCCATGTCCACTTGAAGCTCAAATCGAGGGAGGTCCATAGAACAATTCAGAAGGATTCAGGCTACAATAAGCATCCAGTTAGCATCATTGAGTCTCAGGGAAGCTATTGAGATCATTCATTCAAACCCAGGTGCTCTCAATCATCCTCACGATCTCCATTTTCAGAGGTAAGTTTCTGAACCTCACCTCTTTAATTTAAGTACCTTTTGTGAAATAGCTCGATTCTATCTTGTTCAGCATCATCAGAGGATTGAAAACCCTCTACCATCATCCATTTATCTTTCAGTATAGTCATTTAATTTGATTTTGAAATTTTAGGGTTCTTCACGATTTCTGATAAATTAGTTAGATGTAGTTAATGATAGTTCATGTTAGTTACATATTTAGAATCGTGAGTGAAATTAGAGCAAGTTTCGTGTTTACATCATGACAAATGGTTGAGAAACGAGTGAGTTCAGAAATCCAAAAATGGAGAGCTTGAGGTTGAAGACGAAGATGGTGGTGGCGCGCAAATTTGAATTCTCAGGGCAGGTTTTATTTTATTTTGAATGGCATGCGTTTTATTAACGACTAAAACAACTTGCCCTAGTGGCCACACATGCGCCCTTAGTATCATCATGCCACAAGTCTGGGGTTCGAATCCCCCTCGCCCCAGACTTTTTCATCCTTTTATTTTTTCAGATTTTTCTAACTTGTTTTAAAACAAAACCAAATGCGCGCGTGTTATAGTCACCAACTGGCGTTTGGCTCAGTGGTGTTGTTTTGAGTGTGTGGCTATAAGGGCGTGAGTTCAAGCCTCGCTAGGACCAAAACCTATTTTTTTATCACTTTTCTAACTTAATTCCTTCACAACTTTAACCAATTATTTAACTTATCAAATTAATTCATTTTGACTTCATTTTTTAAACACTTGTTGATTAATATATATATTTTATAAATAATCAAAAAAATCATAAAAATATTATTTATTTCATGTATTTTAATTAGGTTTAAAATAGTATGTTTTAAATGTTTTCTTAAATACTTTAAAATATATATATTCATTTTGTTTTAACCTAATTACTTTGTGAATAATGTTATGATAAAAACCCTATTTATTTAGGTCTTAATTAGGTATAGATTTCATCTTTGCCTTAATTAAGTTGACTTTTGTCAATCTACAAAATTGTTTTCAATCTCCGATTAAACAGATGATTAAGGTTTTCAAACAACGAAACCTTATATCATTTCAATCTTTTCTTCAACTGTTTTCATAAACAGTAAATCATTTTTAAGTGGGCCTCTAATAGAGTGTAAGTCCCAAAAATCTTCTCTTCTTAGCTTGTTTTCAAAACTGTATTTTCAAAATCTTCTTCCTGTTTTCAAAACATTCTTCTGGTATTTGAAGGGCATTATTCCCGGTGAAACTCTTCAGATACCTATGTGACCTTTGTCCATCTTCACTTCTTCTGTTTTCAAAAACCATTAACTGTTTATCATATATATTCAACTGTTATCAACAAAACAACAAAAATACTGTTGAGGCTCTGTACATACTTCTTCAATGGCCTCCACTCCATCCAGGTTGGGCTTTACAAGCTTTCAATTTACAGTCTTTGTTTAAATTACTGTCAAATATAAACTGTGCATATATTAGTTTAGAACTGCGTTTGAGTATAAACCTTAGGACAGTTAAACTATATATATTATAGGAATATGACCTAGGATTGAGAATGTCTTCCCGGTGAAGGCTCTTTCCTAATTAGAGATCTGTAGTTCAAACCCCCAAGATGAATTATTCCCGGTGAAACATCTTGGCAAAAACCTTAGAATCCAAAAATATAGGACACATCCACCCAAAGAGGAATTATTCCCGGTGAAACCTCTTACCCATTTGCTTAGAGCCAAAATAAGTTCAAAACTACATAAGCTTTCTCTTGTGCTATAACAAGGACCCTCGATTAGCCTCCTCTTGGGCTTTGTACAAGGACCCACAGGCTTCTTAAAAGCATTTCCAGCTTCCTCTTGAGCTTGTATACAAGGACCCATCAGGTTTCTTATAAACATAGGAACAGGTCTTTAGTCACCTTTTAGCCTACCCTGGTGAGTTTCTTCCAATTTAAACCAGACTTAAAACAAGCTAAGTTTGTCTCAATCTCACATTGAGTACATTTTTGGAATGAGAGACATGGACAGTCTCTGTCACCCTTATCTTCATCAATCCTCCTTAGTAGAGTCTAGGATCTATGTTTTGGTCATCCTCAGCATTGAGTCAGCCTTCATCTTGGGCTTTAAACAAAGAGTCTCCACTAGATAATCTTTCTGCCATCCACTTTTCATTTCAATAAAATCCCTGGAAAGGGTTAGCCTCCAAAGTCAATTAAAATCAATCCATCATTTCAATAAAAACCCCTGGAAAGGGTTAGCCTCCAAAGTCAATTAATAAATGTCAAAAAACAAAGATTCATTTCTCTTAGGAGATAATTTCCCCAAAAGAGTCAAAACCCCTGGAAAGGGTCAGCCTCCAAAAACATGATAAAAGTCAGTCTTTTAACAGACAAATTCACCAGCTGAGTCAAATCCCTGGAAAGGGTTAGCTTCCATCAAAAAACAGTCTTTTAATAGATAAAATCTCCTCAATAGAGTCAAAACCAACAAAAACAGTTAGCCTCAACCTTGGGATTCATACAAGGCACCCAAACAATAAAACTCCCCTGTCAAGAGTCAGCCTCAACCTTGGGCATTGTACAAGGCAGATAATAGAGTCTCCCCAGTGAGTCCTTCATCACTCAGTAGCCACAACCTTGGGCTTTGTACAAGGCAGATAAACCATATCTTTCATGTGTCAGAGATTCCTAACACTTAGGATCTTTCCCCATATAGTCATCCATACTTAATTCATTTAAGAGTCCGCCACAACCTTGGGCTTTGTACAAGGCAGAAAATAGTGTTTTTTCCCTAGCTAAAGTCAGCCTCAACCTTGGGCTTTGTACAAGGCACATAAATAGAGTCTCCCTAAGTAGAGTCAGCCTCAATTCTGGGCTTTGTACAGAACACAAAAATACCCTGTAATTAATCCTCAGTAGAGTCATCTCCCAGAGTCAATAATATTAATTAATCAATCAAAAAGCCTCAAGCTTGGGCCTCAAGCTTGGGCCTCATACAAGCCAGCTAAAGTCAAATCTTTCATACAGTAGATAGACATAGCTTATCTCTATAGAGAGATATTTTTACTACTCTACCACATTCAAACAAACAAACATTTCAATTTCAATTTCAATCAAAGTCTCCCATTTAGGACTCTGAAAGACATACTCTGGCACATCCCCAGACTTGTACACTTTCCCTAATTTGGACGAGCATCTTTCTTTCATTTAAGAGGCATCTGACTGGCATACTTGCACACACACAAGTAAGGTCCCCCTCTTGAATGAAATGAATCCAGTTATTCTGTCACTCTTTCAAAATGTTTGTGGTAGAATAGTACAAATACCTCTCTGTAGAGATGATTTCATGTATCTTTACTGTAAACAGAGATTTAATTCCAAGCTTCAACCTTGAGCTTTAAGCAAGGCACCAAAAACATTAATTTCCCTAGTTAGTTCCCCGAACTTCATTAAGCTCTGACTTCCACTAGGGATATGTAGGCATGAGGTTCACAAGGAATCTCAGCGAGCTAATAAAAAACCAAAAATAGTCAGTATGTCTGTCTGTCTGTCTTTTCAAATCAATTCAATTCTCTCTCCTAACACAAAGGAGAAACTTTCCCAATCATAGCAATAAACACAAACATAATGACACAGAGAAGGTTCCTGTAGAGTACTACAGATATGTAGGGTGTTTAAACACTTCCCTATGTATAACCGACCTCCCGGACTCCAGAATTTCTAGTCTAGGTGTAAATCCCCACACTTAGCAAACTCCTAGGGTTTAGTTGAGATCTTTTTTCCCCTTTCCTACTCGTAGGACAAATAAGAAAGTTCGTGTGATATCGTAGGAAGAACTGAAATAAAATTCATCCCACCACGGGCGCATTCTCCTTCCAAATTTCGCGTGAATGGTTTAGCGTGCCGTCCTCCCAAGTGAAACGGGGAGGTAAAGAAAACGACCACCACAGAAAAATGGCGACTCTGCTGGGGATATAAGTGTTAAAAACCTTGGTTTTTCATCCAAACCAATGGTTGACCTGTTGCTGGTCCAGCCCCAATGAGGAATTAGGGATGCCAAATTCCCCCTCAAACAAGAGAGGTCATGCCTAACCTCTGTGTCATATCATGTGTTTGTTGCATATATATTTGTTTACTTTGTTTATTCTGTATCGGGAAAGGGCTTGATTCCCCCTTGTGGTGAGAAATCCTATACCCGGATTTGAGTGCAACATAAGATAGGATGGAGGATGTCTTCCCGGTGAAGGCCCTCTAATCTTGGTTTCCAAGTCTACTCTTGGGATTTGCCTGGCTGGTTGTGATTAACTGCGCCACTGCATTCCGAGACTGATTTGTACCAGGAGGACCTAGAAACACATTAACCCCACTTAAAGCCTTTTTTAGGACGTAGAGCGGTGATTACGGAAGTAATTGTCACGCAGATACTACACTCAGAGAAAACTCTCTTATAGATACCAATCAACGTATCTTTAAGGTTGAGCAAAAACTCTGAGATCCATAGAACCCGTTCTACAGGTACAAAAATCCTTAACCTTAGTTTACCATTGGGGCGGGAGATTGCGTTTTGACTTCATGACCACTATACCCTTCAACGCCATGTTTGTTTAAAACTCTTGTGTGTGCATTCATGCAT